>NC_091225.1:2773695-2831131 GCF_040958095.1 Procambarus clarkii
CCCCAAACCCTCCCTGCCCCCACTCAAATGTTCAGCCAAATCTCCCTCCCCCCACACCCAATCCCCACCCTTCTACCCCTCCCCTCCTCCCGAGTCCTCCCTCCCCCTTTCCTTCCTGTCCTCCCTCCCCTTTCACCCCATACCCTCCCTGTCCCTCCCCCTTCAGTGGATCCCCCACCCCTCATCCCAGTATCCTCTGAGACCCTGTTATCCACCTCACAGGTCCTCACACCCATGGAACAGCCTCCCCCACCAGCAGAACACTCACCAAGGAGGCGATTTGAGAAGGGACAAAAGAAAGTGAGCCTCAAAGCGATGTACACTAACATAGATGGAATTACAAATAAAGCAAATGAGCTTGGAGAACGGGTACTAGAGGAAAACCCAGACATAATAGCCCTCATAGAAACAAAGATCACGAAAACGATAACAAATGCAGTGTTCCCACAGGACTATTATGTTATGAGGAAAGAGAGGGAAGGAAGAGGTGGGGGTGGTGTAGCTCTGCTGGTAAGAAAAGGCTGGGATTTTGAGGAGATGGATATTCAGGGCTGTGAAGGTTTCAGTGACTACATAGCAGGTACCGTAACAAATGGAGGGAAAACAATTATAGTCGTAGTCATATATAATCCACCACCAAATGACAGAAGACCTAGACAGGAATATGATAGAAACAACATGGCCACCATTAACATAATAGAAAGAGCAGCTTCTGTTGCTAGCAGGAATGGTTCTGGACTACTAATTATGGGAGACTTCAACCATGGGAAGATAGATTGGACGAACAGAGACCCGCATGGAGGACCAGAAACATGGAGGGCTAAGCTGCTGGACGTGGCAACAAGAAACTTTCTAAGCCAGCACATCAAAGAACCAACAAGAATGAGAGAAGATGAACCAGCAATGCTTGATTTGATATTTACCCTAAATGAGTGGGATATAAGAGAAGTTAAGATGGAAGTGCCCTTGGGAATGAATGACCACAGTGTATTGAACTTTGAGTACCTGGTAGAGCTAGGACTTATCTCCCCCAAAAAAGAACTAGGAATCAAAAGGCTGGCATACCGAAAGGGAAATCCATGGTATAATAGGGCATGTATGGAAGCGAAGAAACTGAACAAAAGGGTGTGGAGGAACTTCCGGAATAACAGAACACCAGAAAGCAGAGAGAGATACCAGAGAACCAGGAATGATTACGTCAGGGTGAGAAGAGAAGCAGAGAAAAGTTTTGAAAATGATATAGCAAACAAAGCCAAGACCGAACCAAAGCTACTCCACAGTCATATCAGAAGGAAAACAACAGTGAAAGAACAGGTATTGAAACTTCGAACAGGCGAGGACAGGTATACAGAGAATGACAGAGAGGTGTGTGAAGAACTCAACAAGAGGTTCCAGGAGGTCTTCACAATAGAACAAGGTGAGGTCACTGTGCTAGGAGAAAGGGAGGTAAACCAGGCGGCCTTGGAAGAGTTCGAAATTACGAGAGAGGAGGTCAAGAGACACCTGCTGGATCTGGATGATAGAAAGGCTGTTGGTCCAGATGGGATCTCACCATGGATACTGAAAGAGTGTGCAGAGGCACTTTGCTTGCCACTCTCCATAGTGTATAGTAAGTCATTGGAGACGGGAGACCTACCAGAAATATGGAAGACGGCGAATGTGGTCCCAATATACAAAAAGGGCGAATGGCAAGAGGCACTGAACTACAGGCCAGTTTCCTTGACTTGTATACCGTGCAAGGTGATAGAGAAGATCGTGAGAAAAAACCTGGTAGCACATCTGGAGAGCAGGGACTTCGTGACAAATCGCCAACATGGGTTCAGGGAGGGTAAATCTTGCCTGACTGGCTAAAAAGAATTCTACGACCAGGTGACACAGATTAAGCAAGTAAGAAAGGGCTGGGCGGACTGCATTTTCTTGGATTGTCGAAAAGCCTTTGACACAGTACCGCATAAGAGGCTGGTACATAAGCTGGAGAGACAGGCAGGTGTAGCTGGTAAGGTGCTCCAGTGGATAAGGGAATACCTAAGCAATAGGAAGCAGAGAGTTACGGTGAAGGGTGAGACCTCCGATTGGCGTGAAGTCACCAGTGGAGTCCCACAGGGATCTGTACTCAGTCCTATCTTGTTTTTGATATATGTAAATGATCTCCCGGAGGGTATAGATTCATTTCTCTCAATGTTTGTGGACGATGATAAAATTATGAGAAGGATAAAACAGAAGAGGACTGTTTGAGGCTTCAAGAAGACCTAGACAAACTGAAGGAATGGTCGAACAAATAGTTGTTAGAGTTTAACCCAGCCAAATGTAATGTAATGAAGATAGGTGTAGGGAGCAGGAGGCCAAATACAAGGTATCATCTGGGAGAGGAAATTCTTCAGGAGTCAGAGAAAGAAAAAGACTTGGGAGTTGATATCACACCAGACCTGTCTCCTGCAGCCCATATCAAGAGGATAACATCAGCGGCAAATGCCAGGCTGGCCAACATACGAACGGCATTCAGAAACTTGTGTAAAGAATCATTCAGAACTTTGTATACCACATATGTCAGGCCAATCCTGGAGTATGCAGCCCCAGCATGGAGTCCATATCTAGTCAAGGATAAGACTAAACTGGAAAAGGTTCAAAGGTTTGCCACCAGGCTAGTACCCGAGCTGAGAGGTATGAGCTATGAGGAGAGACTACGGGAATTAAACCTCACTTTGCTGGAAGACAGAAGAGTTAGGGGGGACATGATCACCACATTCAAGATTCTCAAGGGAATCGACAGGGTAGATAAAGACAGGCTATTTAACACAAGGGGCACACGCACTAGGGGACAGAGATATTAGAAAGAACTTTTTTAGTGTCAGAGTGGTTGACAAATGGAATGCATTAGGAGGTGATGTGGTGGAGGCTGACTCCATACACAGTTTCAAGTGTAAATATGATAGAGCCCAATTGGCTCAGGAATCTGTACACCTGTTGATTGACGGCTGAGAGGCGGGACCAAAGAGCCAGAGCTCAACCCCTGTAAACACAACTAGGTGAGTACACACACACACACACACACACACACACACACACACACACACACACAGTGTAGGGACGGCCAAAGCAGGCACAAGTGTAGTATAGCGGTCCGCGTATTACTTCAATATTCTCGGGATATTTACATACCAGTGAGCCCAAAACATAGTTTTTGGGCATATGAAGGATACAGCAATGCAGTGATAACGCAACATAGTGAATTCTTATAACGTTGGATAAGAAAAAATATGTAAAAAGAACGAGTTTGGGGCAAGACGGTGGCACCAGAGGCCTGAGATGGGAAGAGCTTGGACCACCACTTGGGAAGACCTCTGGCGGGGACGTCAGATGTGAAGTGGGTGGACACCACTTCATAAATCACCTAATTGTGCTGTGGGATGCTTACTCGGAGGTGAGTGCCTCTCAACGTCAGTCATACAAGGTGTACAGTGTTTTTTGTATAATAATTAGCTTTGAACTTAAGTTAAAATACGAAAAAGTAGCTCGAGAGCCTCAGCTTGGTACTAGTTTCTCACACCTGTGTGTTACATTACACCGCCACTGACTAGCCCCTCCCCCCCTCCTCACCATAACAAGCCAATGTAAACACATACACACACACACGCACAAACCAGCCTACCGCCAACCTCACCCCTCACCCCTGGGACTGACCTTCCATCCCTCACTCACCTGATTGTCCTCCTTCCTCTCTCCCCAAGTCATCCGCCACCTCGTTGAGCACTCTTCCAACATGAGATGGAATCCACATGAATTTCACACTATGACCTTTCAGCTGTATCTCAGTTATCCTTTTCTTACAATCTTCAACTATGGACATGAAGACTGGGTTTCTACTGTTTAAGGAATCAAGTGCTCCTCAGCTATCGACAAATACAAAAACATTTTTGTCGTCATGACATTCTTCCTCCAAACACGCCAGAATGGCTTGCAGTTCAGCTTGTGTGGATGATATATAATTACTAAGTTGGAGTTCAATTATCCTGTCCACAGTCCCAAACTCAGTATATTCCCTTATTAGGACACCACACCCTGCCCTGCCATCCTCCGCCACCGACCCGTCACAATATACATGTAAACTGTTGCCTCTTAGTAACCGAGATATCATTCTTCCATACAAACACCGTAATTGTCCCGGTTCATGATGAATCTTTTTCACCTTAAGGGGTACAATTTCGACGTCTATTTTCTGTACTTTCCAGGGAGCAGACCTATTACACAGGTAAGAGGGTTTACAGCTGTCAAGTATAATCGTATTCCCTGAGGTCATAAGCTAATCCCCTCGTGTAGCGTGTCTCTCTCAGTTTCCTGGAAGTGTGTACGACACTCAAGCAGGTCTGAACGCTCTGAAACAGCTTATCCCCTCCTTTTCTCCGCATGAAACTAATAGATACTCTAGCGTTAATGTCATGGACTCTATCACACACACTCTGTAAATTTAATTCCATTCTCATTATTTCAATCATTGCATTTCTTTGACATCCAAGAATAATCCTCATTGCCTCGTTCTGTATCAGCTCTATTTTTAGAATTCTGCCTTGGCCTGTGTAAGACAATACGGGTGCTGCGTAGTCTATCAGGGACCGAACAGTGCTTATGTATAACATCCGCAAGATAGGTACCCCAACACCTTTACCAGAAAAAGCCAGTGCTTTTAGAGGATGCAGACGGGCTTTACATAAGGTACTGATATGATTTATTTCAGCATTTTTACTCTCACATGTGTATCCAACATACATGCCCAGATACTTGTACTTCTGAACACGGCTCAGTTCCATACCATTTAGAGTAAGTGTTATATTTCTTCGTTTCCTATACTCATATTTGGTTTTGTCTGCATTTATAACTAAGCCTAACTTGTGACAGGTTGTACCAAGTATGTTAAGAGCAGTTTGAATTTTGTTTCCAGAAATGCCTTGTATAACAATGTCATCAGCATATATGATCGTCGTGACCCCTGGAGGATACATCTCTAATGCTAATCTGTTCATTAATACATTGAATAAGGTGGAACTTAAAACTCCCCCTTGTGGGGTACCTAACTGAAACATCCGTTCCTCAGACATGTATCCATGGTAATACACCTGACCTTTTCTCCCTTGTAGATAATCCCTTATCCAGTGTAGCAATCTCCCTGTTATTCCCAGATTGGCTAATTCGAATTGAGCTGTGGAAAAGAAGTTCCTGTAAATAAACGCTCATAAACGGAGAAAAGGGTCCTGAAAGATATTGTTAATAAAAACGTTATCCCTACAGACAAAAATCAGAAGATACAATTGAAGATTTACTATATTTTTTTTTTTTTTTTTGAGATATATACAAGAGTTATTACATTCATGTACAGCCACTAGTACGCGTAGCGTTTCGGGCAGGTCCCTGGAATACGATCCCCTGCCCCGAAGAATCGTTATTTCATCCAAGTACACATTTTACTGTTGCGTTAAACAGAGGCTACAGTTAAGGAATTGCGCCCAGTAAATCCTCCCCGGCCAGGATACGAACCCATGACATAGCGCTCGCGGAACGCCAGGCGAGTGTCTTACCACTACACCACGGAGACTGTAAATATAAATATATAACCAAGAAAACTGCCAACCTACTAATGAGAAACTCTCCAGACACAAAGCAGAATGCTTTGAAAGAGACCAATGTCGTCTATGCCTTCAAATGCCCACTTGGGGACTGTAAGCCTCAAAGAACTCAGTATATAGGCAAGACAACAACATCTCTTTCCAGGCAATTAACGATGCATAAGAAACAGGGCTCCATTAAAGGACATATAATCTCTTTCCACAACCAGACCATCACCAGAGAAGTCTTAACAAAAAAAACGGAAATCATCGATAGATACAGCGATAGCAGGCGGCTTGATATCTGCGAGGCACTACACATTAAGAAGTCAACACCAGCAATCAACAGCCAATTAATGCACAACTATATTCTACCCACTTCAAGACTCTGCACCAATATAGAAGCATCAAGAAATATGGGCCAATAGGCCCTTTGCATTTACTTCCATTCTTCCCCTCTAACTTTACCTAATATTACCCAATATTTCGTTTTCTATCTTGTGTTGAATGTTTGTTTTCACCTCATCCAAAACTGTTGTAACATATCACCTCAGCCAAATGCAGGTATATAAAATGAAAAGCCGTTTGAATTATAGCATAGTATGAAATCTGTTTTAGTGTTTGCAGGTTATAGTTGTGTGTGTGTAAACTAAAGTCTTTGAAAATGTAATAAGTTATTACAAAACACGTTGAAGTGTCGCGTCAGACTAGAAATAAAAATGAATTTTGGAGAATTGATTTTTCATTTACCATCGACAGTAAAAAGAACCATAAGAAATATTGAGAAAATTCGTGTTAGAATTATTAATCTTACTTTTTCGGTCATATTTAATAATATATGTCTACAGGAAAGACTGCTACCAAAATATACTAATATATATGTATATATATATATATATATATATATATATATATATATATATATATATATATATATATATATATATATATATATATATATATATATATATATATATATATGTGTGTATATGACGAAAATAAACACGTGATTAAGAATGTGACAATGTCAGACCACGGAGGAAAAATGAAACAGGAAATTTCCTTAAGTACTTTCGTATATTAAGAATAAATACACCTTTTGAAGATGTATTTAATATACGAAAGTACTTAAGGAAATTTCCTGTTTCATTTTTCCTCCGTGGTCTGACATTGTCATATATATATATATATATATATATATATATATATATATATATATATATATATATATATATATATATATATATATATATATATATATATATATATATATATATATATGTCGTACCTAATAGCCAGAACGCACTTCTCAGCCTACTATTCAAGGCCCGATTTGCCTAATAAGCCAAGTTTTCATGAACTAATGTATTTTCGTCTACCTAACCTACCTAACCTAACCTAACCTAGCTTTTTTTGGCTACCTAACCTAACCTTACCTATAAATAGAGGTTAGGTTAGGTTAGGTAGGGTTGGTTAGGTTCGGTCATATATCTACGTTAATTTTAACTCCAATAAAAAAAAATTGACCTCATACATAGAGAAAAGGGTTGCTTTATCATTTCATAAGAAAAAAATTATAGTAAATATATTAATTCAGGAAAACTTGGCTTATTAGGCAAATCGGGCCTTGAATAGTAGGCTGAGAAGTGAGTTCTGGCTACTAGGTACGACATATATATATATATATATATATACATATATATATATACATATATATATATACATATATATATATATATATATATATATATATATATATATATATATATATATATATATATATATATATATATATATATATATATATATATATATATATATATGTCGTACCTAGTAGCCAGAACTCACTTTTCAGCCTACTATTCAAGGCCCGATTTGCCTAATAAGCCAAGTTTTCCTGAATTAATATATTTACTATAATTTTTTTCTTATGAAATGATAAAGCAACCCTTTTCTCTATGTATGAGGTCAATTTTTTTTTATTGGAGGTAAAATTAACGTAGATATATGACCGAACCTAACCAACCCTACCTAACCTAACCTAACCTATATTTATAGGTAAGGTTAGGTTAGGTAGCCAAAAAAAGCTAGGTTAGGTTAGGTTAGGTAGGTTAGGTAGACGAAAAAACATTAATTCATGAAAACTTGGCTTATTAGGCAAATCGGGCCTTGAATAGTAGGCTGAGAAGTGCGTTCTGGCTATTAGGTACGACATATATATATATATATGAGAACAAGCCTGAATGGTCCCCAGGACAATATGCAACTGAAAACTCACACCCCAGAAGTGACTCGAACCCATACTCCCAGGAGCAACGCAACTGGTATGTACAAGACGCCTTAATCCACTTGACCATCACGACCGGACATAATGAGGTGATAGCCGAGGCTATTTGAACCACCCCACCGCCGGCACTCGGATAGTAATCTTGGGCATAGCATTTTACCAAATCACCTCATTCTTTGGGGCACACGTGCCCCAAAGATTACTATCCGAGTGCCGGCGGTGGGGTGGTTCAAATAGCCTCGGCTATCACCTCATTATGTCCGGTCGTGATGGTCAAGTGGATTAAGGCGTCTTGTACATACCAGTTGCGTTGCTCCTGGGAGTATGGGTTCGAGTCACTTCTGGGGTGTGAGTTTTCAGTTGCATATTGTCCTGGGGACCATTCAGGCTTGTTCGCATTTGTGTTCCTCACGTGTGCCCCAAAGAATGAGGTGATTTGGTAAAATGCTATGCCCAAGATTACTATCCGAGTGCCGGCGGTGGGGTGGTTCAAATAGCCTCGGCTATCACCTCATTATGTCCGGTCGTGATGGTCAAGTGGATTAAGGCGTCTTGTACATACCAGTTGCGTTGCTCCTGGGAGTATGGGTTCGAGTCACTTCTGGGGTGTGAGTTTTCAGTTGCATATTGTCCTGGGGACCATTCAGGCTTGTTCGCATTTGTGTTCCTCACGTGTGCCCCAAAGAATGAGGTGATTTGGTAAAATGCTATGCCCAAGATTACTATCCGAGTGCCGGCGGTGGGGTGGTTCAAATAGCCTCGGCTATCACCTCATTATGTCCGGTCGTGATGGTCAAGTGGATTAAGGCGTCTTGTACATACCAGTTGCGTTGCTCCTGGGAGTATGGGTTCGAGTCACTTCTGGGGTGTGAGTTTTCAGTTGCATATTGTCCTGGGGACCATTCAGGCTTGTTCGCATTTGTGTTCCTCACGTGTGCCCCAAAGAATGAGGTGATTTGGTAAAATGCTATGCCCAAGATTACTATCCGAGTGCCGGCGGTGGGGTGGTTCAAATAGCCTCGGCTATGACCTCATTATGTCCGGTCGTGATGGTCAAGTGGATTAAGGGGTCTTGTACATACCAGTTGCGTTGCTCCTGGGAGTATGGGTTCGAGTCACTCCTGGGGTGTGAGTTTTCAGTTGCATATTGTCCTGGGGACCATTCAGGCTTGTTCGCATTTGTGTTCCTCACGTGTGCCCCAAAGAATGAGGTGATTTGTTAAAATGCTATGCCCAAGATTACTATCCGAGTGCCGGCGGTGGGGTGGTTCAAATAGCCTCGGCTATCACCTCATTATGTCCGGTCGTGATGGTCAAGTGGATTAAGGCGTCTTGTACATACCAGTTGCGTTGCTCCTGGGAGTATGGGTTCGAGTCACTTCTGGGGTGTGAGTTTTCAGTTGCATATTGTCCTGGGGACCATTCTGGCTTGTTCGCATTTGTGTTCCTCACGTGTGCCCCAAAGAATGAGATGATTTGGTAAAATGCTATGCCCAAGATTACTATCCGAGTGCCAGCGGTGGGGTGGTTCAAATAGCCTCGGCTATCACCTCATTATGTCCGGTCGTGATGGTCAAGTGGATTAAGGCGTCTTGTACATACCAGTTGCGTTGCTCCTGGGAGTATGGGTTCAAGTCACTTCTGGGGTGTGAGTTTTCAGTTGCATATTGTCCTGGGGACCATTCAGGCTTGTTCGCATTTGTGTTCCTCATGTGTGCCCCAAAGAATGAGGTGATTTGGTAAAATGCTATGCCCATGATTACTATCCGAGTGCCGGCAGTGGGGTGGTTCAAATAGCCTCGGCTATCACCTCATTATGTCCGGTCGTGATGGTCAAGTGGATTAAGGCGTCTTGTAAATACCAGTTGCGTTGCTCCTGGGAGTATGGGTTCGAGTCACTTCTGGGGTGTGAGTTTTCAGTTGCATATTGTCCTGGGGACCATTCAGGCTTGTTCGCATTTGTGTTCCTGTTACGACCCTGGGTTCTCCAGTGGAAACCAGAGGTCAAAATTGAGCTATTACACTTCCTAGTAGTACAGTTGGCGCATTGCGAATGGCAATTGTTTGTATCTTCCCTGCCAGACGTAAGACTATTATTGTTTCTCAAAGAGCATTTAAAGACTGAGCTGGGGGTTGATTATTTAATAATAACATAGGCACCAACTTTGCTTACTAATACTTTCTAATCATTCATAAAGTAACAATACGTTGCATAGGGGAAGATCTTTAATGTGCTTAGCTGCACGATCAATTAGGCTCCTTCCGGCACCACGACATGAGGGAGGCACCTGGTGGCTAGCTCGCTCTTCTCTCTGGCTGTGTCTTGCGGATAAGACCTACTCTGTGGCTGCACCCCTACTCTCCTCCCTTCTCCTCTTACTTATTTCCCTTACCTGAAGTTCCTGTATCCTTAAGCTAAAGTACGGGGCAGTAGTGAGTGTACCGACTCTGGTAGTAACTATTGGTGAGACCTGGGGTTAGTATTTGCCAGTGTTTTGTTTACCCTAAGTGTTGTGTTTTGTATTAGGGTACCACATGGTCTCACTACCCTAAGCTGCATCCAGCTTCAGTGCTTATCCAGTAGTACTTTACCCTAGCTTGTTATTAGTGTAAACCTTGTATCCTGTCTATGTGGACCAAGGCTTTTAACGTAAGATAGTGTGGTAAAGTTATTATTATTATTGTTATTGGTGTGAGTGTATATGGGGGGTTGTTAAGGGGTTAATAAATAAGTACATGAATTACAGAGTATCTCTTCTTCCAAGGTGGGAGCGCAGTGATCAACCCTTAGACTAACATATATGGTCTTGTAGCAAGTTATTACTACTGTGGATAGTTTATTTTGGGGGCCGGGCCGTTTAGCTCTCCCATATTTGATACTCTTGTCTTCTAACTACCTTTACCCCTTAATAGTACCAGTACCCCATAGAAGCCCCACTCATATTATTTGTAACAAGTGGTTGGCCAGTCCGGGAGGAACATTATAAGTGTAAAAAATTAGATTCTTGAGTGCCAAAATTAAAATTTTTTGTTTTCCACAGAACGGTTGTGTGCTAGCCTAGGGTCCAGCTCATCTAGGAAAGGACATTCTTGCACTGACTGGACACCCAGCTGGATCCCTTCACGATTAAGGTTAGTGTGGCCTTGTGTTAGGGGCCGTGCAAATTTTTGTTTTTTCCAATTTTTATTTTTTAATTTTTTCTTTGGCTGGGAGCTAAAATTATTAGTGATGTCTTTTGAAATGCAGGAACTGGCAAGGGAGCCTTCAGTGGTAGAGATAAAGAAACTTAAAAAGTCTAATTTAGTATTGTTAGGCCAGGAATTTGGCCTAGAATTAAATGTCGCAGATAAAAAGTGGACTTTGGTGAATGAAATATTACAACATTGTATTGATGAACAACTATTGGCAACAACCTTTATGCCAGCCTAGCCAAGCAGAAAGTGCAACTCATAGGGAAAGTGAATTAGCTTTAGAGTTAGCAAAAATAAAATTAGAGGAGCAAAGACTCAAAACCGAGGAGGCTAAAATTAGAGCTAATGCCACTGGAACTCCACCTGCCGGGGATTCAAACCCCAGGCATTATGAGAAAAAGCATAATTTGCCTGAATTTTCAGAGTCTGACCCTGAAAGGTTTTTTAACCATTTTCAGAGAGTGGCCACGTCCATGAACTGGCCAAAGGAAGAGTGGGTGAAAATCCTACAGGGAAGACTTAGGGGTAAAGCACAAGATATTTTTATAAACATGCCTGACGACGAGTGTTTCGAATATGATAAAGTCAGGGAATGTATTTTGCGGGCATATGAAATTACTCCTGAAGCTCACCGCCAAGTTTATCGTAACCTTAGGCCTACTCACAACCAACCGCTCACTGAATTTGTGAATGATCAAATTCGATTATTTGATAGATGGATTCGCTCGGCGAAAGCCGAAACATACGAGGCTCTCAGGAACTTAATTTTAATGGAGCATTTTATAGATGTTATGCCAGAGAACGTATCACAGTACATTAAAGGAAGGATAGAGTTAAATTCTAAAATAGGGGATTTGGCCAAGTTGGCAGAAAACTACCAATTGGCGGGCAAAAGGCCCAATAAAAATAATTATACCCCACAGAGTAGCAAACCTTATACCCACAGCCAGTCCAGACCAGCTCATTCTAACCCTTTACCTAATGCACCTTCTGTTTCAGACATAACTAACCCTGTTAAAGTGTCTAGCCCAACGGCACCTAAAGGTGAACCGAAGGGTAATTCTGTTAGTAATGTCTCTTCTCCCCGACGTTTTTGTGGTCACTGTAATCGTCCAAACCACACTATTAGCCGTTGTTGGCAACTGCACCCTGAAAAAAGACCCAATGCTCTAGTTGTGACACAGGGCTTGAGGCTTTCAGAAGGGTTAGGGAGTAAGACCTCCAACCCACAGTGGTTGGACTTGCTTACCCCATTCTTATCGAAAGGGAGACTACTTTTGTCTGAGGGTTCTTCCTGGAAGGACGTGGTGATCTTCCGAGACACCGGTGCCATCCAGACTTTAATTTTAGAGAGTGCGTTGCAAGGTGCCAACACTCTCGACACTGGAGAGGTGGTACTGGTCGAGGGTGTCACTAGTGATACTCGGGCAGTTCCCCTCCATAAGGTTACCCTGGAATCTGATTTCCACAAGGGTGTTTGTACAGTCGGAGTCACTTCATACCTACCTTTCCCTAATGTTGATGTAATAGTTGGTAATGATTTAGCAGGGGATAAGGTAGGGGACTCCAGACTGCCTATTATGTTGCCTACCCCTAAGGTTTGCCTGGATCCACCCGCCACAGAGGATAATGTTGTGTACCCTGCGTGCGCGGTGACCAGGTCTATGGGACCTAAATGTAAGGGCAGCCCTGTGCTTGCCAAGGTGGTAAATCCCGAGGTCACGAGGAGCTTTCCGAGTGGTGAAAACCAAGTGGACCTCGCGGACACATTCATGGCCTGACTCGATGACGTGGCCGAGGACATGGTGGAGAGCCTGCCACCGCCACCTACAGAGAGTAGTGGGGAGGTGGAGGAGAACACTGTTGAGCCTCGGCCAATGGCATCTGACCAAGGCCTAGATGCCTCCTTGAGTGAGTTACAGAAAGCTGACCCCACTCTTGCAGATTGTCATGAGACAGCTGTCTCTATGGAGGAAATTGTAGACGCAGCAACTGGGTACTACCACAATGATCGGATTTTTATGAGAAAATGGAGACCACAGAGTGCTCCCTTGTCAAATGAGTGGGAGGTAGTCCACCAGGTTATGTTGCCGACCTGCTATAGAGAAAGAGTTTTGGCAGCTGCTCATGATGATCCTATGGGGGGACATCAAGGTATTAATATTACGTATCACAAAATTTTAAAGTATTTTTTCTGGCCCAAGCTGAAAAGCGATGTGGCAAAATTTTGTAATGCGTGTATTGTTTGTCAACTGGTTGGGAAACCAAACCAGACTCCACCTAAAGCTCCTCTAAGGCCTATTGTCGTGCCAGAGGAACCATTTTCTCATGTGGTAATGGACTGTGTTGGACCATTACCTAGAACTAAGTCTGGTAATATTTACCTAATCACGATGATGTGTATCACTACTCGTTACCCAGAGGCTTTTGCTGTAAGGAACATCCGAGCAAAAACTGTTGTTGCTCGTATGTTGCAATTTTTTTCCACTTTTGGACTGCCTCGGGTCGTGCAAACTGACAATGGTACTAATTTTAAGTCTGATGTTTTCGAGCAATTTTGTAAGGAACATGGAATAACTCATAAGGTTTCCAGCCCATACCATCCACAGAGTCAGGGGGTAATTGAACGTTTCCATCTAACTCTGAAGCAGATGTTGAAGACATCGTGCGAGAGTTCCCACACCTTCTGGGATGAGAATTTACCGTATGTTTTGTTTGCGGCTAGAGAGGGATTGCAAAGTTCACTGGGCTGTTCTCCTTTTGAGTTAGTCTTTGGCCATAAAGTTCGTGGACCCTTGCAAATGTTACAGGAGAATCTGTTAGGGAACGTAACGTTAACCGAAGGTTCGGCTTTCTTTGCGCAACACCACCAGAGACTCAAGGACTGCAAGGCGGCTGCATTTAAGTATCTTGGCAAGGCCCAAGAAAAGATGAAAGAACGTAACGATGCTAAATCTAAGTTACGGGTATTTCAGCCTGGCGACCCTGTCCTGGTATTAAAGCCTCGACTAGGGAACACTATGTCCCACAAGTACGAAGGCCCCTACATTGTGACAGAAAAGACTGGGGACCTCACGTACAAAGTGAGGCACTCTGACAAACGTAACCAGGTAATGCTCATACATGTAAATCGACTGAAGAAGTTATAGGGCCCCAGGCCCATTGCACTAACCAATGTTTCCATTTCCAGTGAGAGAGGGGATGATTGTTCTGGGGACCCAACTAATCTCATTTTCAATAATTCTAGTTCTGTGAATGCTGTGGAGGGACTGTCCCATTTGCAGATGGCCCAACGTGAAGAGGTGCAGTCGTTGGTTGATGAATTCTCCAGTCTGTTCGGGGAGGTCCCGACCCAGACTGATGCCATTTGCCATGATGTCGAGTTGACGGACTACACTCCCATTCGCCTTCAACCCTATCGGATGAGTCCAGAAAAGAAGGCCATCGTACGGAAGGAGGTCGACTTCTTGCTCCAGCACGGCCTCATCCGGCCGAGCCAGGTCTCTTGGTGCTCGCCCTGCCTTTTGGTCCCCAAACCAGACGGCTCCTGGCGATTATGCACCGACTATCGGCAGCTCAACAAGGTGACCATTGTGGATGCCTATCCGCTGCCCCTCCTCGAGGACTGCATTGACGAGTTGGGAAATGCCAAGTACGTTTCGAAATTCGACCTCTCGAGGGGGTATTATCAAATCCCACTCACTGAACGTGCTAAACAGCTCACCGCGTTCGTGACACCCGAGGGTGTTTTTGAGTATCAAGTGTTACCGTTCGGCTTGCGTAATGACCCTGCCACATTCCAGAGACTCATGAACTCTCTACTCGCTAAGGTGCCAAATTGTCGGGCATATTTATTTGTTTAGCTCTCCCATATTTGATACTCTTGTCTTCTAACTACCTTTACCCCTTAATAGTACCAGTACCCCATAGAAGCCCCACTCATATTATTTGTAACAGTTCCTCACGTGTGCCCCAAAGAATGAGGTGATTTGGTAGAATGCTATGCCCAAGATTACTATCCGAGTGCCGGCGGTGGGGTGGTTCAAATAGCCTCGGCTATCACCTCATTATGTCCGGTCGTGATGGTCAAGTGGATTAAGGCGTCTTGTACATACCAGTTGCGTTGCTCCTGGGAGTATGGGTTCGAGTCACTTCTGGGGTGTGAGTTTTCAGTTGCATATTGTCCTGGGGACCATTCAGGCTTGTTCGCATTTGTGTTCCTCACGTGTGCCCCAAAGAATGAGGTGATTTGGTAAAATGCTATGCCCAAGATTACTATCCGAGTGCCGGTGGTGGGGTGGTTCAAATAGCCTCGGCTATCACCTCATTATGTCCGGTCGTGATGGTCAAGTGGATTAAGGCGTCTTGTACATACCAGTTGCATTGCTCCTGGGAGTATGGGTTCGAGTCACTTCTGGGGTGTGAGTTTTCAGTTGCATATTGTCCTGGGGACCATTCAGGCTTGTTCGCATTTGTGTTCCTCACGTGTGCCCCAAAGAATGAGGTGATTTGGTAAAATGCTATGCCCAAGATTACTATCCGAGTGCCGGCGGTGGGGTGGTTCAAATAGCCTCGGCTATCACCTCATTATGTCCGGTCGTGATGGTCAAGTGGATTAAGGCGTCTTGTACATACCAGTTGCGTTGCTCCTGGGAGTATGGGTTCGAGTCACTTCGGGGGTGTTAGTTTTCAGTTAGTTATATATATATATATATATATATATATATATATATATATATATATATATATATATATATATATATATATATATATATATATATATATATATATATATATATATATATATGTTTCATTGAATATGACCGCATATTCTGTATTTATTATTTTCTGGTTTAGGGCTTCTATCCCTCTAACTATTTTCTTAGCATCAGGGCTTAATTGAAATAGGAGTTCTCCAAAACTCATTTTCGTACTTTTAAGGTGAAGAAAAGAAGTGATTTACTATAGAGTGTATTACACTTATTTGTATAATTTGCACGACGTTTCGAAAGTCCATGGTTCATTCTCAAGTGAACAGATCTTACAATACTAGTTGATTTTATACCCGCATTAGGTCAGGTGATAATACAATGAAGGTGAAAACATGGGGGGATACATAAGGGATAAACATAAGGGCTGCAGAAGGCTTATTGGCCCATACGAGGCATCTCCTATCTAAACACAAAGATTAATCCAGTGTAATTGGCCTGTTATGTTGGACATTGTCTTCTGTGTTGGCATCGATATGTTCTTGTCTTGTCCTTACTCTCATGGTGGGTAGAGTAAATAGTTCCGTGATTTGGGTGTTCATGGTAGGTCGCTCTATTCTTATGTGCTATTCTATTCATAAGAATAGAGCGACCTACCATGAACACCCAAATCACGGAACTATTTACTCTACCCACCATGAGAGTAAGGACAAGACAAGAACATATCGATGCCAACACAGAAGACAATGTCCAACATAACAGGCCAATTACACTGGATTAATCTTTGTGTTTAGATAGGAGATGCCTCGTATGGGCCAATAAGCCTTCTGCAGCCCCTATGTTTATCCCTTATGTATCCCCCCATGTTTTCACCTTCATTGTATTATCACCTGACCTAATGCGGGTATAAAATCAACTAGTATTGTAAGATCTGTTCACTTGAGAATGAACCATGGAGGTTCGAAACGTCGTGCAAATTATACAAATAAGTGTAATACACTCTATAGTAAATCACTTCTTTTCTTCAGCTTAAAAGTACGAAAATGAGTTTTGGAGAACTCCTATTTCAATTAAGCCCTGATGCTAAGAAAATAGTTAGAGGGATAGAAGCCCTAAACCAGAAAATAATAAATACAGAATATGCGGTCATATTCAATGAAACATGTTTGAAAGAAAACCTGCTGCCAGTATACACCAATATATATATATATATATATATATATATATATATATATATATATATATATATATATATATATATATATATATATATATATATATATATATATATATTTATATAATGTATATATGTCGTACCAAGTAGCCAGAACGCACCTAGTAGCCAGAATATATACATATATATATATATATATATATATATATATATATATATATATATATATATATATATATATATATATATATATATATATATATATATATATTAGTATATTTTGGTAGCAGTCTTTCCTGTAGACATATATTATTAAATATGACCGAAAAAGTAAGATTAATAATTCTAACACGAATTTTCTCAGTCTTTCGTACATTACGCTTCACTGTTGGAGGTAAATCAAAAATCACTTCTCCAAAATTCATTTTTATTTCTAGTCTGACGCGACACGGGCTCGTTTCGTAAAACTTATTACATTTTCAAAGACTTCACAAATACACAACTGATTAGAACTTACGTATCTCTGATTTTATATCTACATTTGAGTGAGGTGGGAGGGGTGATGTGGCATTAACACAAGACAGAACAAGAGGGGATATTAATAGGGTATTAAAAGTATCAACACAAGACAGAACAGAAACAATGGGTATTGAATAGAAGTGTTTATAGAAAGCCTATTGGTCCATATTTCTTGATGCTTCTATATTGGAGCGGAGTCTTGAGGTGGGTAGAATATAGTTGTGCAATAATTGGCTGTTGATTGCTGGTGTTGACTTCTTGATGTGTAGTGCCTCGCAAACGTCAAGCCGCCTGCTATCGCTGTATCTATCGATGATTTCTGTGTTGTTTACTAGGATTTCTCTGGCGATGGTTTGGTTATGGGAAGAGATTATATGTTCCTTAATGGAGCCCTGTTGCTTATGCATCGTTAAACGCCTAGAAAGAGATGTTGTTGTCTTGCCTATATACTGGGTTTTTTGGAGCTTACAGTCCCCAAGTGGGCATTTGAAGGCATAGACGACGTTAGTCTCTTTTAAAGCGTTCTGTTTTGTGTCTGGAGAGTTTCTCATGAGTAGGCTGGCCGTTTTTCTGGTTTTATAGTAAATCGTCAGTTGTATCCTCTGATTTTTGTCTGTAGGGATAACGTTTCTATTAACAATATCTTTCAGGACCCTTTCCTCCGTTTTATGAGCTGTGGAAAAGAAGTTCCTGTAAAATAGTCTAATAGGGGGTATAGGTGTTGTGTTAGTTGTCTCTTCAGAGGTTGCATGGCTTTTCACTTTCCTTCTTATGATGTCTTCGATGAAACCATTTGAGAAGCCGTTATTGACTAGGACCTGCCTTACCCTACAGAGTTCTTCGTCGACTTGCTTCCATTCTGAGCTGTGGCTGAGAGCACGGTCGACGTATGCGTTAACAACACTCCTCTTGTATCTGCCAGGGCAGTCGCTTTTGGCATTTAGGCACATTCCTATGTTTGTTTCCTTAGTGTAGACTGCAGTGTGGAAACCTCCGCCCTTTTCCATGACTGTTACATCTAGAAAAGGCAGCTTCCCATCCTTTTCCGTCTCGTAAGTGAAACGCAGCACGGAACTCTGCTCAAATGCCTCCTTCAGCTCCTGCAGATGTCTGACATCAGGTACCTGTGTAAAAATGTCGTCAACATACCTGCAGTATATGGCCGGTTTCAAGTTCATGTCGACTAAGACTTTTTGCTCGATGGTACCCATGTAGAAGTTTGCAAACAGGACACCTAGGGGAGAACCCATGGCGACCCCATCTACTTACTTATACATGTGCCCATCCGGGCTCAAGAAGGGTGCCTCTTTAGTACAAGCTTGGAGTAGTTTCCTCAGAATACTTTCTGGCATGTCAAGAGGAGTACAGGCTGGATCACGATACACTCTGTCGGCTATCATTCCGATTGTCTCGTCCACAGGTACGTTGGTAAACAGCGATTCTACGTCCAACGAGGCTCTTATCCCTGTGGCCCGTGTGCCCCGCAGTAAGTCCACAAATTCCTTTGGAGACTTCAGGCTGAAGGCGCAAGGAACATAAGGAGTCAGCAGGCCGTTGAGTCGCTTCGCCAGTCTGTACGTGGGTGTGGGTATCTGGCTAATGATTGGCCGAAGTGGGTTTCCAGGCTTGTGCGTCTTGACATTTCCATACGCATATCCAGGTTTATATTCCCCAATGATCTTTGGCAGGTGGAGTCCGGATTTCTTGGCGTTCACAGTTTCGATCAGTTTGTTGACCTTTGCTTTTAATTCGGCTGTAGTGTCCTTCGTTACCCTTGGGAACTGAGTTTGGTCAGAGAGTATGATGTTCATTTTCGCCAGATATTCGTCTTTTTTAAGAATGACATATATTGGCGACTTGTCACCTCTCCTGACAACTATCTCCTTGTTCTCACGAAGGCTTTTAGCTGCCGCTTTAAGCTCGGGGGACAGTATGGTGCTTCTGTAGTTGCCTCGATTCTTTCCTCCTTCTGCAATAAGTTCTGCTTGTAAGGTATCTTTGGTAGTGACCTTCTTTTGTGTCTTCTCCCCCTATTAGACTATTTTACAGGAACTTCTTTTCCACAGCTCATAAAACGGAGGAAAGGGTCCTGAAAGATATTGTTAATAGAAACGTTATCCCTACAGACAAAAATCAGAGGATACAACTGACGATTTACTATAAAACCAGAAAAACGGCCAGCCTACTCATGAGAAACTCTCCAGACACAAAACAGAACGCTTTAAAAGAGACTAACGTCGTCTATGCCTTCAAATGCCCACTTGGGGACTGTAAGCTCCAAAAAACCCAGTATATAGGCAAGACAACAACATCTCTTTCTAGGCGTTTAACGATGCATAAGCAACAGGGCTCCATTAAGGAACATATAATCTCTTCCCATAACCAAACCATCGCCAGAGAAATCCTAGTAAACAACACAGAAATCATCGATAGATACAGCGATAGCAGGCGGCTTGACGTTTGCGAGGCACTACACATCAAGAAGTCAACACCAGCAATCAACAGCCAATTATTGCACAACTATATTCTACCCACCTCAAGACTCCGCTCCAATATAGAAGCATCAAGAAATATGGACCAATAGGCTTTCTACAAACACTTCTATTCAATACCCATTGTTTCTGTTCTGTCTTGTGTTGATACTTTTAATACCCTATTAATATCCCCTCTTGTTCTGTCTTGTGTTAATGCCACATCACCCCTCCCACCTCACTCAAATGTAGATATAAAATCAGAGATACGTAAGTTCTAATCAGTTGTGTATTTGTGAAGTCTTTGAAAATGTAATAAGTTTCACGAAACGCGCCCGTGTCGCGTCAGACTAGAAATAAAAATGAATTTTGGAGAAGTGATTTTTGATTTACCTCCAACAGTGAAGCGTAATGTACGAAAGATTGAAAAAATTCGTGTTAGAATTATTAATCTTACTTTTTCGGTCATATTTAATAATATATGTCTACAGGAAAGACTGCTACCAAAATATACTAATATTAAAGTGCACGACCCAGCAGCAAGGAATCAAGCCTTCACGATAAAATATCGCCAGGATCTGATTCGTGATCAGATATACAAGGCAGAGAATGAAATCAAAGACAACAAAACGCAACTACTTCATGCTACAAACGAGTGGAGAAATAGCAACATCGACCATAGTATCCGTACCCGCATTGAACAACACCTCGACATCCTCACAGACCAACATCACCTCAGCACTGAAACAAGGATTATCAAGAAACTAACAACATTATATGGAGGACCTATGGCAATTCCACGACCAAGAGATGGCTTCCTGAACCTTGCAGGAATTAACCTCACTGAGGACCAAGTCACTCTCCTAAATCTGGGCATAAACTGTCATGTTATGTCCAGACCGAGTGAAATGGCCCGGAAAGTAGAGTTGGAAATTCTGTTGGACGACATATTCGACCTCGAGACACAAAAGAAGGTCACTACCAAAGATACCTTACAAGCAGAACTTATTGCAGAAGGAGGAAAGAATCGAGGCAACTACAGAAGCACCATACTGTCCCCCGAGCTTAAAGCGGCAGCTAAAAGCCTTCGTGAGAACAAGGAGATAGTTGTCAGGAGAGGTGACAAGTCGCCAATATATGTCATTCTTAAAAAAGACGAATATCTGGCGAAAATGAACATCATACTCTCTGACCAAACTAAGTTCCAAAGGGTAACGAAGGACACTACAGCCGAATTAAAAGCAAAGCTCAACAAACTGATCGAAACTGTGAACGCCAAGAAATCCGGACTCCACCTGCCAAAGATCATTGGGGAATATAAACCTGGATATGCGTATGGAAATGTCAAGACGCACAAGCCTGGAAACCCACTTCGGCCAATCATTAGCCAGATACCCACACCCACGTACAGACTGGCGAAGCGACTTAACGGCCTGCTGACTCCTTATGTTCCTTGCGCCTTCAGCCTGAAGTCTCCAAAGGAATTTGTGGACTTACTGCGGGGCACACGGGCCACAGGGATAAGAGCCTCGTTGGACGTAGAATCGCTGTTTACCAACGTACCTGTGGACGAGACAATCGGAATGATAGCCGACAGAGTGTATCGTGATCCAGCCTGTACTCCTCTAGACATGCCAGAAAGTATTCTGAGGAAACTACTCCAAGCTTGTACTAAAGAGGCACCCTTCTTGAGCCCGGATGGGCACATGTATAAGCAAGTAGATGGGGTCGCCATGGGTTCTCCCCTAGGTGTCCTGTTTGCAAACTTCTACATGGGTACCATCGAGCAAAAAGTCTTAGTCGACATGAACTTGAAACCGGCCATATACTGCAGGTATGTTGACGACATTTTTACACAGGTACCTGATGTCAGACATCTGCAGGAGCTGAAGGAAGCATTTGAGCAGAGTTCCGTGCTGCGTTTCACTTACGAGACGGAAAAGGATGGGAAGCTGCCTTTTCTAGATGTAACAGTCATGGAAAAGGGCGGAGGTTTCCACACTGCAGTCTACACTAAAGAAACAAACATAGGAATGTGCCTAAATGCCAACAGCGACTGCCCTGACAGGTACAAGAGGAGTGTTGTTAACGCATACGTCGACCGTGCTCTCAGCCACAGCTCAGAATGGAAGCAAGTCGACGAAGAACTCTGTAGGGTAAGGCAGGTCCTAGTCAATAATGGCTTCTCCAATGGTTTCATCGAAGACATCATAAGAAGGAAAGTGAAAAGCCATGCAACCTCTGAAGAGACAACTAACACAACACCTATACCCCCTATTAGACTATTTTACAGGAACTTCTTTTCCACAGCTCATAAAACGGAGGAAAGGGTCCTGAAAGATATTGTTAATAGAAACGTTATCCCTACAGACAAAAATCAGAGGATACAACTGACGATTTACTATAAAACCAGAAAAACGGCCAGCCTACTCATGAGAAACTCTCCAGACACAAAACAGAACGCTTTAAAAGAGACTAACGTCGTCTATGCCTTCAAATGCCCACTTGGGGACTGTAAGCTCCAAAAAACCCAGTATATAGGCAAGACAACAACATCTCTTTCTAGGCGTTTAACGATGCATAAGCAACAGGGCTCCATTAAGGAACATATAATCTCTTCCCATAACCAAACCATCGCCAGAGAAATCCTAGTAAACAACACAGAAATCATCGATAGATACAGCGATAGCAGGCGGCTTGACGTTTGCGAGGCACTACACATCAAGAAGTCAACACCAGCAATCAACAGCCAATTATTGCACAACTATATTCTACCCACCTCAAGACTCCGCTCCAATATAGAAGCATCAAGAAATATGGACCAATAGGCTTTCTACAAACACTTCTATTCAATACCCATTGTTTCTGTTCTGTCTTGTGTTGATACTTTTAATACCCTATTAATATCCCCTCTTGTTCTGTCTTGTGTTAATGCCACATCACCCCTCCCACCTCACTCAAATGTAGATATAAAATCAGAGATACGTAAGTTCTAATCAGTTGTGTATTTGTGAAGTCTTTGAAAATGTAATAAGTTTTACGAAACGCGCCCGTGTCACGTCAGACTAGAAATAAAAATGAGTTTTGGAGAAGTGATTTTTGATTTATCTCCAACAGTGAAGCGTAATGTACGAAAGATTGAGAAAATTCGTGTTAGAATTATTAATCTTACTTTTTCGGTCATATTTAATAATATATATATATATATATATATATATATATATATATATATATATATATATATATATATATATATATATATATATATATATATATATATATATATATATATATATATATTATTAAATATGACCTATTATAATATGATGATATGATAAATATAAATATGACATATAAATTAATATGATTATTAAATTATTATATATTATTTATTATTAAATATGACCTATTATCATATGATGATATGATAAATATAAATATGACATATAAATTAATATGATTATTAAATTATTAAATATATATATTATTAAATAATTTATATATATATATATATATATATATATATATATATAAATATATATATATATATATATATATATATATATATATATATATATATATATATATATATATATATATATATATATATATATATATATATATATATATATATATATATATATATATGCGAACAAGCCTGAATGGTCCCCATGACTATATGCACCTGAAAACTGGTAATTGAAAAATTGTTATATGTATATATATATATATATATATATATATATATATATATATATATATATATATATATATATATACATATATATATATATATATATATATATATATATATATATATATATATATATATATACGTATATGACATCACGTGTCATATATATTATATATAATACTTTTCGTAAATAATTAGTACGAGTGGTGGACTCGAAGGCGTCGTGTGGTGACATTTAAGGGTGCCGCTCCTGTGCAATATAAGCCTCCCCAGAGTGCTCCAGTGGCTCACTTCACCAGAGTCTCTCGCCACGTCAGCACCTTCGGTCCCAGGAGCCTCCCACCGCACCTCACCGACCGGGTATAACAGCAGTAAGGTGTTCCTTCAGGGTGTTTCATTACAGTCAGTGTCAGTGTGGAGTGTGGCTGTACAGAAAGAACTGGCTATTTATGTTGTGTTTATGTCTCTGATATTAATGTAATTGTGTCTTGTTCCTCCGTCTAGTGGGTTTATTATGAGTAATTGTTCTCATAATATGTCTTGTTTGTCTACCTCTCCCCTCTTTTATGTCTCTCTCTCTTCCTTTTTTGTGTCCCTTCTTCTGTCTCTTCCCTCTTTGTGCACCTCCTGTCTGTTCATTCTTTTAGGTCTTTCTGTCCTCTTTTATCTCTCTCTCTTTCTCTTTCTTTTATGTCTTTTTGTCCTCTTTATCTCTCTCTCTCTCTTTCTTTTATGTCTTTCTGTCCTCTTTTATCTCTCTCTCTCTTTCTTTTATGTCTCTCTTTCCTCTTTTATGTCTCTCTCTCCTCTTTTATGTCTCTTCCCTCTTTTATGTATCTTTCCTCTTGTATGTCTCTCTCCACTTTTATGTCTCTTTCCTCTTTTATGTCTCTCTCCTATTTTACGACTCTCCTTCTATCTCTCTCCTCTTTTAATTATATTTCCTCTTTTATGTCTCTCTCCTCTTTTAAGCATATTTCCTCTTTTATGTCTCTCCTCTGCTATGTCTCTTTATCTTTGCTACTTGTATAGCAACACTTCTTTCCTGATATATTTACTTGTCAGGTAATATATATGGATATATTGCATTTCAGGTGGGATATATTACCTGTTTGGTATTTTGGACCACCATGGCCTAGTCGGTTAGTGCAGGTGTCTGGGAGTCATCAGAACGCGGGCTCCAGTCATTCCATTACCTCAAAATGATTTCATTGAATATGACTGCATATTCCGTGTTGAATATTTTCTTGTTTAGGGCTTCTATCCATCTCTTGCATCTTGGTTTAATTGGAAGAAAATTTCCCCCTAATATATTATTTGTTCAAGGTTGACTAAAAGTACAAAAATTAACTTTAAAATGTATAATACTTATTATAATTTATACAACATTTCGAACCTACATGGTTCATTCTCAATTGAGGAGACATCTGGTTTTTATAACACTGGGAGGTCAGGTACATACAAATTTAAGTAAGGAGAAAGGCAAAAGTAAAGAGTAGAGGTATAGTGAAGGGTAACTAGACTAAGCATACAAAGATAAGTTAGGTAATTATAAAAATATAGTAATTAGACCTCAGGTGACCATAGTGGCCATGGCGTTTTGGGCAGTGACGTCATCGTTGGCATACTCTCGTTCCGGTTTTGCTCTCACTCTCATAGTGGGTAGAGTGAATAGTTCTGTTATTTGGGTATTTATGGTGAGTTGTTCTACATTTATGTGCAGGGCTTCAAGAACTTGAAGCCTCCTAACATCTTGGGTTTCTTCTACTATGAATGTGTTTTAATTCAGGATTTCTTTTATTAAGATGATGTTATATACGCTTGTCATGTGATGTGTAGGAGCACTTGACTGAAGATGATAAGTCAAACTCCTCGTCAGCTTGGTCGACGTCATAACTATGTACTTAGATTGAACGTTACATCCTTCGTGGGGACTGGAGTACATATATACTACGTTTGACTGCTGTAAAGGGTTCACCATTTGGTCCGGGAGACATCTCCCGTCACGCAGGGTGCAGTCGCGCCTCCACAGATCTCAAGTATGATCTCTTGATACTGGTAATGGCTCAAAAGGGCCACCACTTACGGGCTATTTATGCCCGTGCCACCTCTTGGGTGGCTTAATCTTTATCAATCAATCTGTAAAGGGTTCTCCGTCGGCTTCGGGTTGTTTTTAATGAGGGGGTCGGTTTGCTTCTTTGTTTTACAGAATATGATTAGGTCTATGTTTTGGTTAGGAGTAGTGCTTTTTACTCCTTTACATATTATTTATTTCATTATCCTTTTCTCTTTCTTGTATTCTCTGTGCATGATTAATTTGTAATATAATTTTAGTGTAGGTGTTGTGGTTTCTATTTTTGGTTCAGGATTGTACCACTGGTCCAAGTGTCGTCTTATAGTGGTGTTGACCTCGTGGTTACTATAGCTATTGATCACCAACAACTGTGTTATTTTTTCAAATTCGCTACTCGAATTCGCTACTAGGGCTCGACGAATATAAGCGTTGAGAACAGTGACTTTTTTTCTTTGGGGGGCACTCACTAATACCGTTTAGACATAATCCTATGTTTGTAGGATTAGTATATACGCTGGTGCTTAGAGATGCTCCTATTTTTGTTATTAGCACATCCAAGAAAGGCAGACTGTTATTTTCACTCTTTTCATGGGGTAAATCTGACTACTGACTCTCTCTAGATGGCATTTTAGATTACTTTGTTCACCAAGGTCTTTTACTATAACGAATATGTCATCAACATAACGGTAGTATACAATTGGTGTTTGTCTACTATTGAAGACTTTCCTCGATGGTTCTCATGTACAAATAGCAAATAACACTCCTAAAGGGAACCCATTGCTATTCCATCTATCTGTAGATACATGTTACCTTGCGGACTGATGAAAAGAGCTTCCTTTGTACCTGCCTCGAGAAGACTCTTCAAGTGTGACTCGGGTATGTCTAATTTGGAGGTGCTCTCGTCTCTGTATACTCTGAGTGGATCATTTCTACGGTGGTGTCAACCACTGTTGGTAAATAGGAATTCGTGAAGCAATAATTCCTTTGTGCTGTGTAGTAGTCTTGATTATTTCTAAGAAATCTGCTGATGATTATAGATTATAGTTGCTTGGGGTGCATGGAGTTTGGAGTTCGTTTAGTCTTTTTGCCAGGTGATAGGTTGGAGTTGTCTGACTAATTATTAAGCGTAGTGTGTTACCTAGTTTATGTCTTAACATTGCCTTAGGCATATCCTAAGCCATAGTCTCCTTGGAGTTTAGCGAAATGATTTCCACTTTTCTTTGCGTTGATCGCATTGATTGTTTTGTTCACTTTGCATTTTAAGTCTTCCAAAGGGTGCCTGGTAATTTGCTGAAATTTAGTATCGTCACTGAGAATGTCGTTGATTTTATTTAAATATTTTTTGAATATCTGAATATATACGTTTATTGATTTTTTCAATTGTATTTGACCTGAGGCTTTGAGATACGCTATATTAACTCTTGTTAACATTATCAAGGGCAGAGTTTTAATCGTTACAAAGTTTCCTGCTGACAGATGTCCAGTCTTCATCTCCTTCCTTATCCCCAGCATCCTCACAAACTTCATCTCCTGCTTTATACCCAGCATTCACATACTCCCTTTGTCTCCTGCTTTACACCCTACGTCTTCAACTCTTCATTTCTTGCCTTATTCTCTACATCTTCAACTCTTCACCTTTGGATTTATATCCAGCATCTACACACACTCTTCACCTTCTGCCTTATATACAGCATCTACACACACTCTTCACCTTCTGCCTTATATCCAACATCTACACACACTCTTCATCTTCTGCCTTGTATCCACCATCAGCACACTGACTTCATCTCCTACCTCATAATTTACCATCCACATACAAACTTCATCTCCTGTCTTGTACCCAATGCAAGAGAATCATTATTTGTTTCGATATGACCACGCCTGGTGCAATGTTCCATTTATTAGCCTATCCGCAGGATGTTCAGTACGCACCAACGCGCTAGGCAGACAGCTCACAGAGGCTGTCAACAGATCAAGGAATAGGCTCAGAGCCACAAGCCACAATTATTCAGAAAAAGAGCTCGCACTTCCCTTATAATGTCGGGATTCAAGGTAGGACGCTCTTATTTGTCCAATCCCATCGAGTAGATCGTGTCATTATCGAAATTAGGGTAAGCATTCAAGTTTATCTGGTGACTAGCAACGTAGGCCACTGGGGACATATTGCAAGAGAGATTGGTCTAACGGAAAGATTGTGGTCTAATTTACAGTTCTTTATTTATATTTTAATCATAAGATACATCTACTGGTGAATCTTTATTGGATCAGAGTTTCATGGCAGGTTTTAAGCATCCACTCAGGAGAAGGGAATTTCGGGAAAGCTGGTGTGTAGAATCCAGTTAGATTCGGTCAATCGTAAACTTAACACCACGAGTGACAGCCTTACAATGCTACCTTAACTCTCACCACAATCACTACGGGAGAAACACGGGAGCAAATCTAGTCCTGTGATGTATAATAATACATGAACACACTACTGAGACGAACGCCTCACCTTCTGCTCACATGATCTAAGTGAACGTTGACTTTAAAGTTGACTTTAACTGAGCGCGGTCACCGCTTCACTATGGAGAGTAACACACTTTTCAAAGTTTCAAACTGAGGCTCGAAAACAAGGCAAAGTGACGAACCTTTTCCAAATCATTTAATATCAACCATTGGGGAATCATTTTATAAAATCATTCCATGTCATTTTATATCAAACCAGGCGTTGCTCCAGGGAAAAGATCGTGTAAATAATTATAATCACCATACATAAGATTAGATCAATTTTGACTCAGTTGAGGTCACACTAAGGATCCAGTATTCACGCTGACGCACATCACACCAAACACGGCCCATAACAAGCAAGCGAGCTGCTTCACCCGCAGCATCAGCAAGTTGTGTCTTGCAATGCAACGGCCGGCTCCATCGGTTCATGTAAAGCGTGCAGTAGGAGGCATCGCCTCAGGACTTCTACACTGTGTCTCCTTGGCGAGTTAGTGGTTCTCCCGTGAACATACGAGGTGCGCCCTCAGTGAACGTGAGGAAGGGCAGTGCTATTCTGATAACACCTTGTAGACCTATACACCAATCACATGTTGCTCACTCATACATTAACGTAGAACACACCCCAACACTTTCCAGTCCATTTACTGTCCACACAGTTACTACACAACTGCATCAACACAGTTCACAATCTTCAGCAGTGCACTCTTCTCTTACCCCGTTCTAATTTCTCTGGTTTTCCAATAATAACGAATAGTATACATGTGATTTAACCCATCTTGACTACCCGTATACTAGATGGTTTAAATATGCTAAACTAAGGAAAGCGTTCTTCCCGTCACCTGAAAAGGACTACACCCCCCTTCCCCAAGTTAACAGTTAACAACACGAATGAATGTTCGTTGGCGTCAGAAGGTGTCAGCAGCCTCGTTCAACTCCTGGTTCTCAACGAGTCAAACGAAACCAACAAACTGGAGCTGAACTGTGATTGGCTTAGGACCCTCTGCCATCTTCCCGCCAGAATATAGTTCATAAGCTGGCTACATAGTTCATATAGGTCTCTTGGTGCCATGGGCGCACTTGTCGGGGGTAAGGTGGAAGTTTACAGGAAAAGAACGAGAGGAAAGATGACAACGCCAAAGTGACTCACCGACTGCATAAATCTACCAATCATCGACCCCAGCTCCTCAGAGTTCACACGGTCATAATCTGATCTCGTCGACTATCGAACACTCATACTAGGCAAGTGATCATATAATTATTCTTACTCAGAAGAATGGAGGGGATAACAACAAACACTTTGCAAGCGTGAATCAACTATACTCTAGTTGCTGGAAAACGAATCTCTGTGACACCCAGCATCAACTCTCTCCTCATCTCCCGTAATCAACCCGACACAAACACACAGTCTTTGTCAAGTTACACCCACACCAGACTTACCTATAAGAACGCATCTCTCCAGGACGAACCTCCACAGTCTGCCTGTTTAATACAAATGCTGGAATAGCCTGGGTGCGATTTCCAGTTGTATATCAGTTACTTTGGCAATGCATCAATCGTGACAATGTTTGCTGGGATATTATAATATGTAATTAATTTTTTGTATGTGCACTTTAACTGAAAAATAATACATTTTTGTTTACATTTATTTTGAAAAAGTTGAGAAAGGCTATAATGTGGATGACAAACAATGAAGATGTAAAATTAGCTATCAGAATATTAACTTAAAACTTACAACGTTTTTTAAATACGAGAGAAATGGAGGTTATCATGGTACTGTGGTTTGGTGGCAGCGGTTATCATGGTACTGTGGTCTGGTGGCAGCGGTTATCATGGTACTGTGGTTTGGTGGCAGCGTGTTTAGAGAACAAGGTGTCGCAGATGTGTCAAATTACAAACCCTAAGAACTACCGTGATAAAAGCCACCTTTCTCTGGGAACTGCCGTGATAACAGCCAACTTCCTCTGGGAACTGCCGAGATAACAGCCACCTTCCTCTGGGAACTGCCGTGATAACAGCCACCTTCCTCTGGGAACTGCCGTGATAACAGCCAACTTCCTCTGGGAACTGCCGAGATAACAGCCACCTTCCTCTGGGAACTGCCGTGATAACAGCCAACTTCCTCTGGGAACTACCGTGATAACAGCCACCTTTCTCTGGGAACTACCGTGATAACAGCCACCTTTCTCTGCGAACTATCATGACAAGAACCACTATATCCTGTTAAGGGTAGAGCAACGATGTTTCGATATATTTTTTCGATGAAAATTAGTTCATATCAATGTTTTTGGACTTTGTAGTGTGATTCCAGTCTCGTTTATCATCTCACAAAATACTTATAATTATCATGGTTCTCATGTCAGTAGTTCTACTAAACCGATTAAAATATTAACAATAAAAATAATGATATCAAATAATGAACATAAAATCTAACAACTATAATGACAGAAAGTTTCCCATGCGTTACTTAATTCAACTTCTGTACACAAATACAGTGTACTTCAATTAATAGACATATACAACATGCTTGTTATTTTTTAAATAATTAGTAAAGCATGCTTCCTAATGTAGATAAATACAATATGATGTGGACGCATATGGTATGATTTATAATATAGAATGCTTCACACGGCAGACGAAATATATATTTCCTAAATGTATGAAATTCCTTAAGTTACCTTACCCGTTCTATTAAGGAACGGGCCCCCACTGAATACAGCGATTTCTTGTATAATCTCACCAGATGCAACAGCGTTGTGGATGAACTCTGTGTTCGACTCCACAGAGGGCCATGGACGTGCGGCGCAGGTCACGACCTACAGCCCTGGCTGACCGCGCGGCTTTCGTCAGGCTGTGGGTGAGCGGGATGTCCGTCGCGGCCATAGCTGAAGTTACCGGCAGCAGCGTGACTACAGTGCGACGCTGGCTCAGACGCTGGAAGCTGGAAGGCAACGTGAACAGGAGACATCGCATAGGGAGACCAATGCCGGGAAGCCGTCTGAAGGAATCAGGCGGCGACAAAACACTCTTCAGCTGGGCTGGGGCACCAATACCCTGGCTGGTCTCTTGCCTTCCTGCTCAACGCTCACACCAACAATACCCACAAGGGACGACGCACTAATGAAGAGTCAGAGAGCTTTAGTCGTCAGTGTTCCAGGAGCTGGATAACATTGAGAGGTGGTCCGATCAAGTATAAAATTTTGCAATTGGTGGTCCGAGAGACTTCTTCTTTCCTTAATAAAAAGAACTACAGTAAGCGAATGAGTGTCTATGGCCAGACACCACAGAGTGACTGAACAACACCTTCCAGAGTAAGAATAGAAAAGGACTATGAGTAGTAATAGCACTGACCTTATCGCCAAAGACCACATCAACAAAATAGCATCAGCTGCATACGCAAGTCTGGAGAATAATGGTGACACTTATAAGCCTAAAGTCATTACATTGTCTTGATTATATACATAGGCATACACGCGACCATGCGCACTAGCGCGCATGCACACACACACACACACACACACACACACACACACACACAATGTTAGAAAGAACTTTTTCAGTATCAGAGTAGTTAACAGATGGAATGTATTATGCAGTGATGTAATGAAGGTGGACTCTATACACAGTTTCAAATGTAGATATGATAGAACCCAGTAGGCTCAGGAACCTGTACACCTGTTGAATGACAGTTGAGAGGCGGGACCAAAGAGCCAGAGCTCAATCCCCGCAAGCACAACTAGGTAGGTACAACTAGGTGAGTATTAAGGGAAAAAATTTGATTCAACACACAATGCCGAAAGATAAAATAAAAAGCAGGAAGGAGTGGATAAAATACAGCGGACAGACGCCAGAAGAGACCCAGAAAAGATGTAACAGAGGTATAAACAAATTTATAAATTTAAAAGGAGTACGAAAAAATACAGTGAAAACGACATTTCATCCAATACCTGTGAACAACGAAAGTTATTACATAGCAATATACAAGGGACGAGTCCAGAGAATGACCAAGTAACTAGACTACACAACAAAGAGAGAACACGCACGAAATGACAAAGAACCTAACGAAGAACTTAATTCCAGTTTCCAGTGTTCACAAATGATCCAGGACAGCTACAGGTGCTAGAAGAGGCAGTTACGTTCGTCAAGTGACAGGAGAGGAAGTAATGAGACAACTAGGGTCACTAGATGAACAAAACCAACAGTACCAGACAATATATGCTTATGGATGTTGAAAGAAGCTGCAAGAACCATTTTAGCTCTTCCTTTAATGATTCGATTGCGAAGGAAGAGTTACAAGGAGATGGCAAACCAATTTACAGGAAAATTAATTTGAAAGAAGAGGCACATACCTACAGCACAGTGTCGCAGACAATCAACTATTGCAAGGTACTCTCAATAATAGAAAAGGATAAGATTAGTTAAACACCTAGAGGGGATTAGTATAGAGGACAGAGCAAAATATACTAGCCAGTATGGAAAAAACCCCGAGTACTTATTATTATTAAGGAATTACTGCCACAGAGAGATAGCTTGTTGACAAGCAATTTTAGGTCAAAACCACATTGTTGTCAGAAAACATTACGATGATATTCTTTCCCAGGCTAGACTGTGAATCAGTCGACAATGTGCAATTCAGAGGCAAAACAAATTAATATAATTTAATGATAGCTTAAGTCAATATGTGCTTTCTTCTTCAAATGGTGAGCATATTATTGATTTATATCCTTTGCCAAGGTCACGCCATCCCCTGTTTAGATAGTACATTTTATATCTTTGTAAACCATCGTACACATATTGACGTATTGGAAAATTAGATAGTAGAATTTGGTATTATTCACTTTATATTTCGGAAAAGTAGCAAAAAAACTAAACTTAAATTTTCCCCGGCCTAGTAAAGCCGGGGAATATATATTATATATTATACATATATATATATATATATTTCATTGAATATGACCGCATATTCTGTATTTATTATTTTCTGGTTTAGGGCTTCTATCCCTCTAACTATTTTCTTAGCATCAGGGCTTAATTGAAATAGGAGTTCTCCAAAACTCATTTTCGTACTTTTAAGGTGAAGAAAAGAAGTGATTTACTATAGAGTGTATTACACTTATTTGTATAATTTGCACGACGTTTCGAACCTCCATGGTTCATTCTCAAGTGAACAGATCTTACAATACTAGTTGATTTTATACCCGCATTAGGTCAGGTGATAATACAATGAAGGTGAAAACATGGGGGGATACATAAGGGATAAACATAGGGGCTGCAGAAGGCTTATTGGCCCATACGAGGCATCTCCTATCTAAACAAAGATTAATCCAGTGTAATTGGCCTGTTATGTTGGACATTGTCTTCTGTGTTGGCATCGATATGTTCTTGTCTTGTCCTTACTCTCATGGTGGGTAGAGTAAATAGTTCCGTGATTTGGGTGTTCATGGTAGGTCGCTCTATTCTTATGTGAATTGCCTCAAGAATTTGTAATCTTCTTGAATCTTGGGTTTTGTCTATTATGCAAGTATTCTTGTTCAACATTTCTCTTGTTAGAGTAATGTCATGGGCTTGTCTCATGTGATTCCTAGGGGCACCAGATTGAAGATGGCATGTCAAACGCCTCGTCAGCTTGGTCGACGTCATACCTATGTACTTACATTGAAGGTTACATCCTTCGTGGGGGCAAGTGTACATGTATACAACACTTGACTGCTGTAGAGGGTTCTCCGTCGGCTTCGGGCTGTTTTTGATAAGGAGTTCGGAAGTCTTCTTGGTTTTGTAGAATATTATCAGGTTTATGTTTTGGTTAGGAGTAGTGCTTTTTACTCCTTTATGGATTATTTCTTTCATTATTCTTTCCTCTTTTATATGTTCACTGTGCATGGTTGATTTGTAATATAATTTTATTGGGGGTGTTGTGGTTTCTGTTCTAGGTTCTGAATTATACCAACGGTCCAAGTGTCTTCTTATAGCAGCGTTTATTTCCGCGTTGCTATATCCGTTGTTCACCAATACCTGAGTTACTCTTTCAAACTCTCTACTCACGTTGCTCCATTCAGAGCAGTGGGTAAGCGCTCGACGAATATAAGCATTGAGAACACTGGCTTTGTATCTTTGGGGGCACTCACTTCTACCGTTCAGGCATAATCCTATGTTGGTGGGCTTGGTATATACGTTGGTGCTTAAAGAGGTTCCTGTTTTTGTTATTAGTACATCCAAGAATGGCAGACTGTTATTTTCACTATTTTCATGTGTAAATCGGAGTACTGACTCTCTCTCTAGGTGTCTTTTTAGGTCAATTAGTTCATCTGAGTCTTTTACTATTACGAATATGTCATCTACATAACGGCAGTATACAGTTGGTTTTTGTCTGCTACTGAAGACCCTATCTTCGATGGTTCCCATATAAAAATTAGCAAATAAAACTCCTAAGGGGGAGCCCAAACCACAACACCCCCAATAAAATTATATTACAAATCAACCATGCACAGTGAACATATAAAAGAGGAAAGAATAATGAAAGAAATAATCCATAAAGGAGTAAAAAGCACTACTCCTAACCAAAACATAAACCTGATAATATTCTACAAAACCAAGAAGACTTCCGAACTCCTTATCAAAAACAGCCCGAAGCCGACGGAGAACCCTCAACAGCAGTCAAGTGTTGTATACATGTACACTTGCCCCCACGAAGGATGTAACCTTCAATGTAAGTACATAGGTATGACGTCGACCAAGCTGACGAGGCGTTTGACATGCCATCTTCAATCTGGTGCCCCTAGGAATCACATGAGACAAGCCCATGACATTACTCTAACAAGAGAAATGTTGAACAAGAATACTTGCATAATAGACAAAACCCAAGATTCAAGAAGATTACAAATTCTTGAGGCAATTCACATAAGAATAGAGCGACCTACCATGAACACCCAAATCACGGAACTATTTACTCTACCCACCATGAGAGTAAGGACAAGACAAGAACATATCGATGCCAACACAGAAGACAATGTCCAACATAACAGGCCAATTACACTGGATTAATCTTTGTGTTTAGATAGGAGATGCCTCGTATGGGCCAATAAGCCTTCTGCAGCCCCTATGTTTATCCCTTATGTATCCCCCCATGTTTTCACCTTCATTGTATTATCACCTGACCTAATGCGGGTATAAAATCAACTAGTATTGTAAGATCTGTTCACTTGAGAATGAACCATGGAGGTTCGAAACGTCGTGCAAATTATACAAATAAGTGTAATACACTCTATAGTAAATCACTTCTTTTCTTCACCTTAAAAGTACGAAAATGAGTTTTGGAGAACTCCTATTTCAATTAAGCCCTGATGCTAAGAAAATAGTTAGAGGGATAGAAGCCCTAAACCAGAAAATAATAAATACAGAATATGCGGTCATATTCAATGAAACATGTTTGAAAGAAAACCTGCTGCCAGTATACACCAATATATATATATATATATATATATATATATATATATATATATATATATATATATATATATATATATATATGTATATATATATATATATATATATATAGTGCCCTCGCACTATATATATATATAGCACTATATATAGTGCTCCACTTCCCTAGTGCCCTCGGGAAGTGGAGATATTTGAGATGTATATATATCTCGAAGTCTCTACTTCTTTTGTAGGGTCTGATGGTGTAGTGGGTTAAAGCGTACTAGTTATGGCAGCTACTGGAAGGTAGTTGTGCTTTCTGTGTTCGAGTCCCACTGGTGGGTGTTGTCCAAAGATTGTTAATCTTCACTTGTGGTTTATGCAAGTATAGGCATATATATATATATATATATATATATATATATATATATATATATATATATATATATATATATATATATATATATATATATATGTCGTACCTAGTAGCCAGAACTCACTTCTCAGCCTACTATGCAATTCCCGATTTGCCTAATAAGCCAAGTTTTCATGAATTAATGTTTTTTCGTCTACCTAACCTACCTAACCTAACCTAACCTAGCTTTTTTTGGCTACCTAACCTAACCTTACCTATATATATAGGTTAGGTTAGGTTAGGTAGGGTTGGTTAGGTTCGGTCATATATCTACGTTAATTTTAACTCCAATAAAAAAAAATTGACCTCATACATAGTGAAAAGGGTAGCTTTATCATTTCATAAGAAAAAAATTATAGTAAATAAATTAATTCAGGAAAACTTGGCTTATTAGGCAAATCGGGCCTTGAATAGTAGGCTGATAAGTGAGTTCTGGCTACTAGGTACGACATATATATATATATATATATATATATATATATATATATATATATATATATATATATATATATATATATATATATATATATATATATATATATATATATATATGTCGTACCTAATAGCCAGAACGCACTTCTCAGCCTACTATTCAAGGCCCGATTTGCCTAATAAGCCAAGTTTTCATGAATTAATGTTTTTTCGTCTACCTAACCGACCTAACCTAACCTAACCTAGCTTTTTTTGGCTACCTAACCTAACCTTACCTATAAATATAGGTTAGGTTAGGTTAGGTAGGGTTGGTTAGGTTCGGTCATATATCTACGTTAATTTTAACTCCAATAAAAAAAAATTGACCTCATACATAGAGAAAAGGGTTGCTTTATCATTTCATAAGAAAAAAATTATAGTAAATATATTAATTCAGGAAAACTTGGCTTATTAGGCAAATCGGGCCTTGAATAGTAGGCTGAGAAGTGAGTTCTGGCTACTAGGTACGACATATATATATATATGTCGTACCTAGTAGCCAGAACGCACTTCTGGGCCTACTATGCAAGGCCCGATTTGCCAAATAAGCCAAGTTTTCCTGAATTAATATATTTTCTCTAATTTTTTTCTTATGAAATGATAAAGCTACCCATTTCATTATGTATGAGGTCAATTTTGTTTTCTTGGAGTTAAAATTAACGTAGATATATGACCGAACCTAACCAACCCTACCTAACCTAACCTAACCTATCTATATAGGTTAGGTTGGGTGAGGTAGCCGAAAAAGTTAGGTTAGGTTAGGTAGGTTAGGTAGTCGAAAAACAATTATTTCATGAAAACTTTGCTTATTAGGCAAATCGGGCCTTGCATAGTAGGCTGAGAAGTGCGTTCTGGCTACTAGGTACGACATATATATATATATATATATATATATATATATATATATATATATATATATATATATATATGTCGTACCTAGTAGCCAGAACGTACTTCTCAGCCTACTATGCAAGGCCCAATTTGCCTAATAAGCAAAGTTTTCATGAATTAATTGTTTTTCGACTACCTAACCTACCTAACCTAACCTAACCTAACTTTTTTGGCTACCTAACTAAACCTAACCTATAAAGATAGGTTAGGTTAGGTTAGGTAGGGTTGGTTAGGTTCGGTCATATATCTACGTTAATTTTAACACCAATAAAAAAAATTGACCTCATACATAATGAAATGGGTAGCTTTATCATTTCATAAGAAAAAAATTAGAAAAAATATATTAATTCAGGAAAACTTGGCTTATTAGGCAAATCGGGCCTTGAATAGTAGGCCAAAAAGTGAGTTCTGGCTACTAGGTACGACATATATATATATATATATATATATCGTACCTAGTAGCCAGAACGCACTTCTGAGCCTACTATGCAAGGCCCGATTTGCATAATAAGCCAAGTTTTTATGAATTAATGTTTTTTCGTTTACCTAACCTACCTAACCTAACCTAACCTAGCTTTTTCGGCTACCTAACCGAACCTAACCTATAAAGATAGGTTAGGTTAGGTTAGGTAGGGATGGTTAGGTTTAGTCATATATCTACGTTAATTTTAACTCCAATAAAAAAAAATTGACCCCATACATAATGAAATCGGTAGCTTTATCATTTCATACGAAAAAAATTAGAGAAAATTTATTAATTCAAGAAAACTTGGCTTATTAGGCAAATCGGGCCTTGCATAGTAGGCTGACAAGTGCGTTCTGGCTATTAGGTACGACATATATATATATATATATATATATATATATATATATATGTCGTACCTAGTAGCCAGAACGCACTTCTCAGCTTACTATCCAAGGCCCGATTTGCCTAATAAGCCAAGTTTTCCTGATTTAATATATTTTCTCTAATTTTTTTCTTATGAAATGATAAAGCTACCAATTTCATTATGTATGAGGTAAATTTTTTTTTATTGGAGTTAAAATTAATGTAGATATATGACCGAACCTAACCAACCCTACCTAACCTAACCTAACCTATCTTTATAGGTTAGGTTAGGTTAGGTAGCCGAAAAAGTTAGGTTAGGTTAGGTTAGGTAGGTTAGGTAGTCGAAAAACAACTAATTCATGAAAACTTGGCTTATTAGGCAAATCGGGCCTTGCATAGTAGGCTGAGAAGTGCGTTCTGGCTACTAGGTACGACATATATATATATATATATATATATATATATATATATATATATATATATATATATATATATATATATATAATAATATATATATATTATTATATATTATATATATATATATATATATATATATATATATATATATATATATATATATATATATATATATATATATATATATATATATATATATATATATATGTCGTACCTAATAGCCAGAACGCACTTCTCAGCCTACTATTCAAGGCCCGATTTGCCTAATAAGCCAAGTTTTCATGAATTAATGTTTTTTCGTCTACCTAACCTACCTAACCTAACCTAACCTAGCTTTTTTTGGCTACCTAACCTAACCTTACCTATAAATATAGGTTAGGTTAGGTAGGGTTGGTTAGGTTCGGTCATATATCTACGTTAATTTTAACTCCAATAAAAAAAAATTGACCTCATACATAGAGAAAAGGGTTGCTTTATCATTTCATAAGAAAAAAATTATAGTAAATATATTAATTCAGGAAAACTTGGCTTATTAGGCAAATCGGGCCTTGAATAGTAGGCTGAGAAGTGAGTTCTGGCTACTAGGTACGACATATATATATATATATATATATATATATGTGTGTGTGTGTGTGTGTGTGTAGATAGCGTGTATTAGGCCTAGGAAGGTTAAGTTAAGTTAGGTAAGGTTTTATTAACAACGTACATACATAACTTTTTCCGGATTGTTCAAATTCAATATTACCAAATTCTACTATATAATTGTCCATTAGGTCAGTGTACGATGGTGCACATCGTTACTATAAGTACTGCCTAAACAGGAGAATGGGCTGGCCAATGGTCTCTGCTTTAACTGTAAGCGATATGTTGACATTTTTGGTCATTAAATCAAACTTCTGAATTATCTTTGTCTCGATATAAAAGGGAAGCCATTTTAGTAATTTGTTGTTTATATTCTTAAAATTTTTATATATTAATGTTAGATGAGATATTACAATGGCTTTCGTCTGTATTGACTTTTTTCGTGCATTCTGTATCATATCATAATGGGTGTTGTTTTTGTTATACATAATATTATACATGATTACAAACTTTGTAAACTATGTTAGAGATAAATGTACAACATGTATAAATAAAGTGTTTGAATTTGAGTTATTGAAGCCAATTCAATTTAATTCTACTTGTGATATATACATTATTGAGGAAACGCTATTTTATCATAAATTTATTAAATAAATGAAAAGCTTTATGATCATTACCACATCCTCTGAGACCACTATACACGTGACCCCGATATTGAGCGTTAGATTACGGAACAACTCATCCAGATGAGCGATGTAATGTGGCGACTGCTTCAGTAAGTAATTATTGAAATTATTACTCTAATTAACAAAGGAGCATACTTTAGCCTATTATTAGTTAATAAATATATTTGATGGCTTTCCTAACGAGAAAACCAACTTTTTTTGTATTAGTTTTCCTGATAAATATATTTATTAAAGTATGCAAATAAACCCTTTAGTCATTCAAGAGCATAATTTTCTTGGCAATGATCCCAAACTAGTGGAAGCACATGAGGTAGCTGGGCTTGCGACGAGCCATGAGGGCAAGGGAACGGTAGAAAGGAACGGCCTCTTTCACAATCCATCTTTAAAGGACAACGCCTCAAAACATAAACCTCATCCCAAGGCAACATGTTTAAGATCTGTTTGCAACTATTTGTATTTGCAGTACGGCAGTGAAGCAGTAACAGAAGTTGGAGGAAGAGCAACTCATTCGCAGGTTAGGTTCTTTCAAGCTGTGACCAATAGGATCAATAGGACCACTCCTATCCTAGTGATCCTACTGATGCTATAAGGAGGGAGTCGGCATCACTGGTTACCCCCATCAACATAATCGGTTCAAATTAAACGCCTATTATTTTCATCTCGCTTTGTACCAGACTCCATTCTCTCTAAGAGTCATTAAGCATGATTGAATGATTGAATTTTCGACATGATTGAATGTTAGCTTTGTGAGATGGTTCACCAGCTCACTTACAATAGTGCTCTTATGCTTGTGGGAGCCAGTACACTTGTTAAGTGCACTTGTTAAGTGGGCGGACTTAAGTTTGGTAACCAGCAACCGAAACATCTAGTGTTTGGGCTCATGTGAGAGCCCCAGTCATCAGCAGTCCAGAAATGTTACCCTGGCCGGGGTAGCACGTCTGTGGACAGTGCTAGAGCCGATAGCATCATCTCATTGTATAGCTTGGAGCGAGACTCCACTCGGGAACAGCTAGGCCGCAGGCGTGGGTGAGCTGTGGGCCTCCCGCGCTGGCCACTCGAGTCGTCGTCATGGAAACAGCCACTATCTTAGTAAACATCTTGAGCCGCCATGTTGGTCGGCCATCTTGGAGTTGCCCTAGGGGCCTTGCTACACCGTCGCTGATTGGATGAGAGGGGTAGGCCGCTGTATGCCTTCCTCTCATTGGTTATTTCGAGGAGGACGCGGGAATCGTCGGTGTAACCATCATTCTGAACCCAGCTGCCACTCTGTCAAGACGCTTCCTGTACTCAATTCGGTCAAATTGAAGTATAGGGCGTCGTGGTGGCTAGACTACTCAACTGCTTCACTTCCTGCTTCACCAACGACAGCGGTCGTCACAGAATCCGGCCGAAGTCGTCGCTTGGAGGGGAGAAAGACATTGTGTACAGTGGGTAGAGAAGATCTTGTGATCTGGGATCGTGGGGAATGTGCATACGAGCAGTAACAGACTCGTAGATCCCATACCAGTGATGATTAAACTTGCTAGTGCTCTGTACCAGTCGATGGGAACGGGGAAATTCGTGTCAAGCAGATTTCCCATGTTTGTGTAAGACGCTATCGTTGTGCGCGTCACCTGGGTACGAACGCTTCACTTCACCAGTGGGTCGAGGGTGCGAACTGATCCGTGTTGTGAGTGGGAGGGATTCGAGTGCGCGCCAATTGTACGTAAAATACCACATGAGGTACTACCGCCGCCTACGCCACCTACTACTGCCATGAGCGAGCCAGCCACCCGTAGCGGAGTGCCTGATGTATAGGAATGGTGTGTAAGCCGGCAGTATGAATGAGTAAGTACCTATGTGTGTATTTCTGGTGATCAGTTAGTCTCTAAAAGCTTGAATTCGAGGTCAAGTGTTCCGTCACATTGTCACGTAGCACCTGTGAGGTGGAAGTGAAGTGTGGACGAGGAGATAATCACCCTTATTGTCATCCTGTCAGTCCAGAGGGACTTACGTCTTGTGTACACAGACGTACAGTGTGTGTGTGTGTGTGTAGGTACACACGGGAACAGAGAATACAAAGATTAACCAAGGACTGAGAGGATGTCCATGTAATAATTATATTATTCCATTGTGGTAATTAAATCATTTTTGATCGTCAGTCCCACGGACGATCATTTCCATGTGATATCATTTCCATGTGTAGTCTTGCAGGTGTGGAATTCCAACACTGAGTATGTGTGTAACGTCAGTGATTCCTGGCAATGATTATTGTGGAGTGTACCACAGTGTGGTCTAAATTTCTAGTATTGTTCCCAGGGCCGTGACAAGTGTGATTTATACATATATGTAATTGTGGTTGCAGTATTAACGTAATTTTGGTAGAATTTGGTGAGTGACGAGGCTGTCTGGAGAGACCGCCATCGCTCTGTCGAGTAACGTAACTATCGAGAGTGTTTATCGGCATGCGTGATCGATAAATCACTCACTCATGTGATTTAAGGAGTGCGAGATCTCCTTAGTGTTCCCAATAACGTTTGATAGCTGTAGGCTACATGTGTCAGCATAATTATATGTATATATAATCGTAGTGTCATGGTGCCCGGAGTTATTGTGTTATTTCTGTGTGGTGATTGCAATATTTTGACCTATGTTCTAGGGGTTATTGAGAGCACTGGGGTCATTTGCAACAGTAAGTAAGTAAGTGTGTGCAGCATTCTAATATTTGGAAATTAGAGTACTTGCCGTGTGTGTTGTTGCAAAGGGGTTGTTATTTGATGGTGATTGTTGCTAGTGTTGAGCATCACCATATGTGATTGCAGTTCAGTAAAGCCATTGTGGGGCAGTGTTCTAGAGGGTTCATGTCCTGTATGTTATTTTACTAGGTTCTGCAGTATTGTCATAGCAACCGGATTGTAACGTAAATCACTGTGATTTGTTAGTGTGATTTGTCATTGTCGTGGGGGAACTCGGCTGTAGACGAGTACTTGGATACACATATATTCTCCTGGTTATCTGGTAGGACATCGAAGTCCAGTATTCAGTGAGGTGATTGCGAAGCAATTAATATAACGTAACCAAGGGAACGCTTATTGCTTTAAGAGAATTTGTTCTTTGACAATTTGAGAAACGTAGAATACGTTTGGGTTAATTTACTTTCCTGCAAGCAGCTACGGTAGTCTCGAGGAGCCTAGCTATCAGCCAGATAAGAATTAGAGTATTGTCTGTCGTAGTTAACGGTCAGTGGGCCGGGTAATTGACGTGTTTCAGGAAGTCAAAGTAATTAACCTCGATCCTTGTTTGATCGACTCACACGAAGGCTACATTGTTCCATTAACGTAACGTCGTTATTTATCTGCCCGGAAGTACCGGCACTTGATTGACTCGTGGGAGGAGTAACGTCATTTTAGAATAACGTAAACGTGGGGCTAATTACTGTTATTAGCCACCTGAATTGGTCTGAGTATGGAAGGCTTAGACGGAATTCATACCTTAATGTAAATTGCTGAGCCAGTGTGAAAGGTTGCCTATTTTAATTGTTTAATTATTGATCTTGAGGATAGTAATTAATTACTCTAAAGGTAATCACGAGTGATTACCGTTCTCTTAGCACTTTGGACATTGTAAATCAGAGTTTACCATCGCTGAGTGATTAGTAACCGATTAGCGTAAATTAACGTAACAAGTAAAGAGATTAATCAGCTGTCTGGTAGTACAGGGATTAATGGGATTTTCTCACTGAATGCTCGACGGGTAGAGTGTTGTGTAATTTCCGCGTTACTAGTGACTGTTGTAAGAGTTATCAATTTAACGTAAATGTTACCTTGTTATTAACGTAAATGTTATTGTGTTATTAACGTAAATCAATTGTTATTGATTGTTGATCGTCCGTGGGACGGAGTGTTAACGTAAGGATTAATTTGAGGAAGGGTTGCTGGAGTTGCCAGTGAACCCATTAGTTATTGTTGTCATTGGAAGACTACTGATTTGATTGCATTGCAACCGCTATTGCAGGTGTAGACTGCACTGAGGCGTAGAACAGTTAGGAGGTTACTGGAGACGTGTCTCAGAACCTACTGTGTCATTTGTTGTAATTGTGATTATAGATCTGTTAGTTCTTGTCTTTTGTTGATTCCTCTGTGGTCACGCTTATGTTCGAGTTAGTTCATTATGCAGTCCGAGGGGCTGGTGTCTAGCTGTCATTGATTGTGTCACAGGAAGGATTTCGAGTAACGTCATTGACATTTCTTTTTGTTTTGCTGTAGTAGTTAGTACTTTATTGAATAAACTAAGTTGTTATGTTTAACACTGTCTTTTCATTACACTCCACACATTTGCATTGTTATGCAAGTGTTCTTCACACTCGACTAATAAAATTGAGACTGATTCTGAGCTTTGGACCAAATATACGGCACCACACAACAATAAATTATTGTTGTGAGAGCCCTTGACCTACTCGCTAGATTCGCTTCAGCGAATGGCGAAGGTCGTCACCCAAGTGGAGGGGATTTCAATTTTCATTGGGGTCTCGGCGTTTGCTCGCGCCTAGTCAATTGTTCATACATGGTCCCAAAAGTGAGGAATGAGCTGCTTACTACACTGGTGTGTTAGCTAAGCAAGTCCTTCCTCAGGCGACCTAATTGAATATCACGACAGGAATAAAGGTTAAAGAATAAAGAAAATCCTTAGAAATTTTCCGAGCTCAATTCCTAATACCAATTTCATTTTATTCCAACTTCAAAAACTCTCACAAGCTTGGCATGTAGTTTATTAAATGATGAAGACAGTAGTCAAGAGTAGAGAAGGTGACAGGAAGGAATGGTGGTGAAGGATGTGGTAAGTGGTGAAGGGTAGGGAAGATGGTGTAGGGTAGGGATGGTGGTGAGGAGAAGAGAAGGTGGAGAAAGGTAGAGAAGGTGATGAAGAGTAAGGAAGATGGGGAGAAGTAGGGAAGGTGGTGAAGGGTAGGGAAGATAGTGAAGGGGTATGGAAGATGGTGAAGGGTAGGGAAGATAGTGAAGTGTAGGAAAGATGGTGAAGGGTAGAGAAGATGGTGAACTGTAGGGAAGATAATGAAGGGTAGGGAAGATAGTGAAGGGTAGGGAAGATGGTGAACTGTAGGGAAGATAATGAAGGGTAGGGAAGATAATGAAGGGTAGGGAAGATAGTGAAGGGTAGGGAAGATAGTGAAGGGTAGGGAAGATGATGAAAGAGAGGGAAGGTTATAGATGGGGGAACCTAGCAGTGCCCGAATAGTGATGGTGGTTACACTGATGAAGAAGTATTTAGTGAAGATGATTACATTGATGAAGATTGTCGTGTGTAGAAAGTTACACTTTTGTAGGTTGCGTGTAGTGAAGATAGTTACAGTGATAACCATGTAACAGTCATGTTACAGTGAAATGAAGATAGCGATCGTTTGTGAGGATGACGATCATCGTGATCATTAATGAACACGGTTATTGATGATAATTTTTAGTGAAAATTTATATAGTAATGAGTAGTGAAGATGGTTGCAGTGATGAAGACAGTGCGTTGTGAAGATAGTTACAATGATGAAGACCGAAGCGAAGATGTAGTCTCTGTCACCCGAGCATCACTAGGTACTCCTGGCAGTGCTGAGAAGCCCGAGGATGTAGGTCACACGCTTGCAGTTACCCAGCACAACTTTGCACGCTGAGAACGGTAGGGAGGGAGGGGGCGGACAGAGAATGGGAGGGACGGTGGGTGAAAGACAGACAGACAGACAGAGCCAGAGAGAGAGAGAGAGAGAGAGAGAGAGAGAGAGACGGACACACACAAAGACCTGTGTGTGTACAACCAGTACCTCAAATAATACGCTAATAGATCATTGTCAAACTGGTTTTGCTATGACCCGCTTGAGTCTAACAAATTTGTGTTTGTTCCTTTAACAGCATATATGAATCAGTTGACAGCATCATAATATTCCCTAACTCTAGCAGAGTTTAAGAAACTATCCTTCACAAAAGGTTCACTAATCTGGTACAGGAGCACTGTATCATGGCGTAGAGGAGGCTAGACTGGGGCACAGGTCAAAGGCAACACAGTGTTCGCAGAGATGGAGTCAAAGACACAACCATTGCAAATTGAGAGCCACAGAGATATGACTTAGATTCTTCATTGTTTACAAGATAGATCCTGATTAAGCCAAATAGGCTGGGAAGTGACCAAAGATTGAGAGATGTAGTTTAAAGTAAACAGTAACAAGATTATGATGGTCATGCATGCAAATTTAATAATTTATGATAATAGAGTAGTATAGGAATAAAAGAGTAATTGATGATTGTTTAGTAATATATGATAAACAACGCCAAAATTGATAAATCTGAATGTAAACAGTTACGTTTAGTTAGGACCTTTTGCAAAATAAGCAATATACATATATAACTGTTTGAAATACCGCAAAAAAATAATGAAATTCATATAAAAAATCTTTAACAGTTAAACCTCCAATGCTTTTCTTCAGCTTAATACAAATGAAGGTAATGAGAGGATATTAATGGGGTTGCTTATTACATCAATACGAAATAGAAAAGAAATAAAGAATAAATTGGTTTAGATTAGATTCCATAAAAACAATAGTAAATAAAGGTTTGGAAATAAAGTTGTGTAATTTTTGTAAGAACAAGGTAACCTCAAGGTAACATTCTTGATAACGTAGTCGAGAGGGAATCACTGGTTTGTTTCAACCAAATGTCAAGTATATATATGAATGAGTTCGTTTGGGTACATATTGGAAATGCCTTTTATTGTCCAATAGGCCTTCTTCAGCTTCCTCCAATTTAATGTTGTGTTACAACGATCAGAGCATTAGAAGATATCACGTAATATGTTGAATATTGCTATCCTCTAGAAGACCCGCTAGCAGTCAAATTATACAGTCACTTAGACAATGAATAGCTCCTGGAAATGAAGGCTATTTAATCAGCATTAAATATTAATATAACTTACTTCAAAACAATCTAATGTAATAATATTAATAATAATAATTCTATTTTCACAGCACTGTTTCCTGTGTCTTCAGAGACCTGTTGAGATACAAGAATGCTGATAACGGTAAGGTCGTGGGGGCTGCTGGTGACGGTTCTGCCAACACTTGTGGTTGTCGCACATCTGCGTCGCCCCTCTGGTAAGCCTTCCAGCGCTCCCTGCCATGCCTTGCGTCCTCTACTCATGGTTGCCATAACATGTACTCAATTGACAAAATATTGTGGCCAAATAATGGGATGGACCTCGCCTCCCCGGACTCTCCGGACACCCGCAGTGCGACAGAATCATGTAGACTCGCATTGTCACAATCCCTTCTCAGACACATCAAGCTCCCATGACTGCATTGTGCATATTCACAGTTATTTGCAGAGGAAACTATTATTCCAGAAAATGCTGATGCGCTAACACCTGCATCAAGCGCTGTGAGAGAAGTGATGGAGAATGAACCACAACCTCTCTGCTCTGTGGTAGTCTTCGCTGATGGAGGCCTCTCTACTTCATTCATAGCCTCGGTACCTACATTTGGCTTATTGTGATCATGTATAAACACGACAATTTGACATTAGTCTTGATTGTATATTTTTTTTGTTTTGGAGGGGAGGTGGCTACATTCAAGTAACAGTCGATCCAATTTAGGTAACACGAGAGAGCCACATGTTACCGGGTGTGACAGTGTTGGAGGTGTCAGCGGTCGGCCAGAACGCAAACTTGACGCTAATGCAAGTTTCCAAGGTGCTCGGCGTGGCTCTACGGGTAGGTCACTCTCACATTACTGTTGAGGCGGGTAGGTCACTCTCACATTACTACTGAGGCGGGTAGGTCACTCTCACATTACTACTGAGGCGGGTAGGTCACTCTCACATTACTACTGAGGCGGGTAGGTCACTCTCACATCACTACTGAGGCAGGAAAATCACTCTCACATCACTACTGAGGCAGGTAGGTCACTCTCACATCACTACTGAGACGGGTAGGTCACTAACATCACTACTGAGGTGGGTAGGTCACTCTTACATCACTACTGAGGCGGCTAGATCACTCTCACATCACTACTGAGGCGTGTAGGTCACTAACATCACTACTGAGGCGGCTAGGTCACTCTCACATCACTACTGAGGCGTGTAGGTCACTAACATCACTACTGAGGCGGGTAGGTCACTCTAACATCACTACTGAGGCGGGTAGGTCACTCTAACATCACTACTGAGGCGGGTAGATCACTCTCACATAACGTCTACCATGTTGACGTCAACAGGTGCGGCAGGTGTCATGGTGCGTGACGGTGGTAGGTGGTGAGCGACGACCTCGCCTTCCTCGCCACCTTCGCCCAGTGGTCACTCAAGGGCCGCCTCCTGGTGTGGTCGACGAGGCTCCTGGTCGTCACCCGCCTCCCGCTCCACCACCTTCAGGTTCTCCACACACTGCTCTCCATGACCAACTCCATGCTGCTCGTTGTGGAAAATGACTCGAAAAGTCAACGGTAACAATTATTGTCGTGCTCTGAATGTGTAGATAATGGTATAACTTAATATTGATAGATGTTAATTCGTGCTCAATATATATTGATAATACTGAACGTCGGTCGCTGTACAGGTGCAGTGTGTACATCCAGCTGCCGTACAGTCCCAGGGGAGCCCAGGCGCTGAAGGTGGCCTCCTGGACGCCCCACCAAGGCCTAGCCCTCACCTCCAGTCTCCCGCTCTTCCCAGACAAGTTCTCCAGGTGAGTATGAGTTTGATTAGATCTACACATCTAATAACGATTTTTAGAAAACACGAAATTAAATGAAAGTCTGTCCAGAGTTCTTTGTGCAGTGTTGGGGACAGACGTGAGGACACAACTTGGGCTGACTATCATGCTAACGTTAATGTTACATGTTATTTCCAAGTCATCCGGAAATGGTTTGTATTTTCCGGTTAAATAGTCTTGAATGAACTGACAAAATATGAATGCTAAATTTTCCTTGAAAGAGCCGACTCTAAGCAAATTAATAAACTTAGGAAAAGTTTCGGTATTTTAGTATTTTTATTTTTATAATATTATTATGTGTTACCAAAGGCAAGTACATTTTAATTTGTAAAGCAAATTTTTTGCTTTATGGATTACTCATTCTGTAAATTTATTGAATATCTTGTGTTATTAAATTTTAATTTTGTAAATATGTTAATTGTTTTTGTATTTGTTTGTATATTTTATGTTTTGGGCACTAAAAGTTGAAATTACAAAGTAAATGGATGGGATTGGTTCAAATTTATTAAATTTTGAGTTTTTCTTGATTCATTCATTCATTAATAGATGGGGTACCTGGAGGTGCCCGGGGTCTCTTTCCTTCACCTCTACTGGTCCCCTGTCTTTTCCACTCTCCCTAATTTCTCCCAATCCTGCCTTTCATCTTTTTCCCCTATCCTCCCCTCTCCTCCCCCCTTCCCTCTATCCTCTCCACTTTACTCCCATTTTGCTCAGCATTCCCCGTTTCCCCCTCTTCTCCCTCCACCCACTCCCTGTCTCTCCCAGTCTACCCCTTCATCTCCACTCTAACCTCCCCCACCTTTTTCTTTCTCCCCCCCCCTCTCACATAACATCCCCCTGTCTCCTCTTTCCTTGCGCTCTCAAATATTATAATATTGTGAAGCACTGAAAAAACTGTTAACACCTCTATGTAAAACACATTCCCCATATCAGATTTTATAAACATCGCAGAGGGTTTCCTGTAGATGCCTACATTTCGTAACGGGTACTCACCTAGTTGTGTTTGCGGGGATTGAGCTCTGGCTCTTTGGTCCCGCTACAATGAAGGCACCCACCAGTCTGGGTGGCACTGAAGCCGACCCAGACTAGTCAATGACATTCACACCCCCTACCCCTCTATATGCCATTTTGGAAAGTTTTGGTGAGGCTAGCCCCAAGCCTCTGGCTTTCTATATAGGACAGACAGGCAAGACTTTTATTGCAATCTTCCCCTGTCTCCTAGTCCAACCCACCCATTCCCCCCTCCCCCATCCCCTCGTCCTCCCCAACCATTCGTCATTCCCCCATCCCCTCGTCCTCCTTACCATTCCCCGCCCACCATTCCCTTCTCCTCCCTACCATACCCCCTTTCCACCGTCCCCTCGTCCTCCCCTCCATTACCCACTCCACTGTCCCCTCATCCTCCTCACCATCTCCCACTTCCCCTTGTCCTTGTCGGAAATCCGACACACATAATAACATAGTATCCCCTAAGAATAGAGAATGGGTGATCCCGTGACGTCATCGACGACACGTATATTTACATTAATATAATACTGTTTATTGACTGTGACACTAGACTGTGGGTAACAGTCTAGTGTCTAAATTGAATAAAAAAAGTGTTCAATAAGACGTGAATATAATTACTAACACCAAAATATAGCTTGACTCACTTGTTAATGTAAAATAAGTTCAGAAGTAAAACCAAAACATGCAGGGAGGTAGCGTCACTTACACCAGAAACATCATCAACAACAAACCATGCTGTAGAGAGCTCCAGAAAGCTGATTTAAACTCGTTAGACACCCAGATTACGTGTCAACAGCCAGCAACACAGCCTCTCAACAACTACAGCAAAATTAAGTATCCGACTGCCAGTATTCTGTTTTAAATGGATGCATCTTTTTAATAATAGGTAGGTAGCCGGTTATTTGCATGAAGAACCCCAACAAAAGTACGTGTACACAATTTAACACCCTCATATTCCATGTCATATCTGTAATTATATGTTTAGGGAACCTTTATTAAGGAATTATTAATTAATTAAATTCAAGTCCTTAATTTTCATCGCTACATTATAGCATGAACAAGTATATTATGGCTTTTTTTAGGAGATGCTGTGGTCACAAGCTGAACAGCAGTGCTGTTAGCTCATGCTGCGTGCGTCAGGCATGGTAGCTCACTCAATACTGAGGCCAATAACACCCCGGGAGTTTGGCCCACGATTTAAAAAAAAAATGGCGTCTTTTATAAGAGTCCTGATGAAGGTGTGGTGACCCCGTGTATCCGCGGCTGTGTAAATCTTGCGTAGTACTCCAACAAGTCATATGATGTAATGCGCACTTTAAGGGTTAATCAAGTCACATACAGTTCACTCAATTAATTACTTATTCACTAAGAAAATAAATAAGATAAACTTTAACTTATTAAAGTCAATTTAAAAAGAGAGTAGCTGCCTGGAGTTTTCCCACATTGTTTGGTCCTTCGAACCGGATGATTATATCAGTTAACCAGTAGGTCCTTAGCATATAGATATAAGATCCTGATCTATATATATAACATTAGTGCAATATTTCATATACATTAATTATAGCAGGAAGACACTGCTATATATTTGCCTTTTTCTAGTCTAACGCTTTCAATCTCTTGCTCATAGCAAACAGAAATTACAACAAGCACTACTATTGTTCTGAGGCCTGTACCAAAGGAACAATTGACAATTGAACAAAGGAAAACTGGAAATACCCTTACAAAGGGGCTTACGCTTTTAGTGCATACAATGAGGGCGACAGGCCGACCAAAAGTGCGCCAAAATGTGAAGGTGCCAGCCGTCTGGTGATTGGCTAGCCGGGGGTCACGTGACGAGTATGACTATATGAGAGCCTGCCCCTAGGTCTGTGATGTCACCAGGCAGGGGGAGGCTGAGGGATTGCAGAGCCCCAGGCGTACATAGAGATTCATGGCACTTCATCGAGAGCAGATGTGCGCCAGTGAGCTCCGGAGTTCGAAGATATTGGAGCCTCGTCGAGTGGATTACAGCAGCCTGACACATTCCCATAGAGACTGTAGAAGACGATTGTACTCGTCAGAAACACAAGGAAGCCGAAGTCCCAGCGGTGAAAGGGGCATTGTGGACTGTGAGCTGTTAGTCTTGGGTGGAGATGGGAGTGGCGACGCCGGCCGGAGCAGTGAGTAGTTCTCCGCAAACAGACACCACGATGTATCAGAGCTGCTGTGACCGGGGTCACGTCTACTGGTGTTATGAATTGTGCTTACTTGTTACGGGGGGTATAGAGTATTAAATAAAGAGAAGGGCAAACAGCTAGAATCAGGATGTTTCGAAATTAGTGGAGATCAGATAGGCCCGGCCCCCAATAAGAACATAAAACCATATTAAAGTAGTGCTTAAGTAAATACCTCAGTCTAGAGGTTGATCACTGATCCTCTACACAGGAAGTATGGATACTCCTTTAAAAACTAACTTATTTATTAAACCCTCTTAACAACCCCCATATACATTAACAGCAATAACAATAACTACTTTACCACACTATTTTATGTTAACTACCTTGGTCCACATAGACAGGATACAAGGCTTACACTTGGGACAAGCTAGGGTAAAGTCTACTAGGCAAGGGACACCAGCAAGGACTCTAGGTAGCTTGGTACCACTTGAGCACACGTGGTTCTACTGAGACCCCTTAGAGTGACTTAGCAATATAAACACTACCATAGCCTATACACATTACTACACGCTTATGCCAGAAAACGTACATGCAACATGGTACTTAGCTTTGTAAACTAGACACAGGATAAGGGTAAGGGAAGAGGAAGAGACAGAGCCACACAGGAGAGGTGTTGACTAAACCACAGCAGTCCAGACAAGGCCGAAGGAGCCTCCAGTCTGAGCTCTCTCCAGTTGTTGTTGCCGGAAAGATAACCAGCTGATCGTGCAGCTTATAAACATTACAAATCTTCACCGACGTACAAAACTGGTTACTTTAATAGTTCTAAGGAATAGTTGATAACTAGTTCAGTGTTGAATAATCAACAACAAGCCCAGAGTCTGAATGCTCTATGAGAAACAAGATTCGTCTTACGTCTGGCAAGGAAGATAGGAAACAAAAAACGCATCAGCAATCCTATCAAATAATGTAAAGTACTTATTTAGAGCTCAATTTGACCTCTGGTTTTCAACTAAGGAACCCAAGGTCGTAACAACTGGGAACTCGGAAGGAATACATCACGTCCAGATCTACGAGTATTTGGTCTCAGTGAAGGAGCGAGTGAGCGAGATGACGAGCACCAGGGACCACTGTCTGGGCCGCTGGAGGAACTGCAAATTTAGTAATGAGGACGGTGATGATGCATAGCTTCACGACGCCAGGGGGACCTGTGACATGCGACCAAAACGCCGAGGAGCGACCTAGGAACCGTGGACCACTGACTGGGGCCAGCTTGGAGAAACTGCAAATTTGGTAATGAGGACGGTGATGACGCATAGCTTCACGATGCCTGGGGACCTGTGACACTCGACCCAGAAACGCAGAGGAGCGACCTAGGAACCATGGACCACTTCGACCGTTGGAGTCCAGGCATATGAGAGCAGGGTGTGATAAGGAAGATAAATTTTCCCTCCCATATTCCCTTGGTATTTAGGCGAGATAGGCATAGTAATATAAATATAGATATTTATTAGTGTGTCTATTGATTTATGGGAGTAGGTCAGCAGAAGTTTATTATCTACTACCTGGTGAACTTAGCAAGTGGTGTGTGTAACAGAGCCATGAGGAATGTGTGTCTTTGACGATGGGAGCCGCACAAGAAGGTAGGTTGTGATCCCTTTAAACCCGCTCAGCTGATTTGAGTTGCTAACGGCATCCAGAGAAGCGCTGCAGGCTTCAGTATACATGTTCTATGTCAATTTTGTTTATATGTTCCATGTAGACTTTTCTTCAGTAATTCTTGTTGATTTTACTTATGATTTTCTGTGAGCCCTCCATCTCATTTGAGCAATATTATGGAAAAGTGACACTAGATTGCACCACACTAACAGTAATAGTAATAGAGGTAATCCCTGAGTGGCAATACTATATCAATTTGAACCAAAGCATTGCTGGGACACGAAGACGACTTACACAGCAGCGGACCAGTGAGAAGAGGGAAAAGAATTCAGGTAAGGCAGGAGGGTTCGCATCCATTTTGTACATGTTTCAGTGGGGCAGGCCCGGTGAAGTTGTTTCACGCAGTAGGGTCGAGGACTTGCAGTGTGAGCTGGGGCCTTCGCCTCTCCTCCTTGGATCCAAAGTCAAGCAGTGGACAGAGACTGGAACTTGAGGCAAGACTTGGAAAGCTCCCTTGGTAGATAGTGGCACCCAAGTAGAGGGAGTGAAGAGTTACAGTACCGCGGCGAGGAATTACAGTATCTTTAACATAGTGCCTCCGTTGTTTGCCTGTAACTCCCGTCACTCAAGGCCAAAGATGTGTGATGCGTTAACACTACACATCCTTAATGACTGACTGAAGCTCATTCCTGATAACTCACATCAGTTAAAAAATAGCTGGATTCACATATATTCAAGATAATAACCGCCCTTAATTCTAGGAGTTACGACTGAGATCTGTCTTGCTCATACTATTAAAATGACATTATCCCCGGGCGCAAACCCTAACCATTCACACATTTACTATAATGGCATTATTATATTTGACAGACTCTTCATCACCCGACGTTAGTAGTGGCAGGGGAGGTGTACCCGGGTCAGACGGAGGAGCTGGTCGACGACCCTGGTGCGCCCGATGGCAAGAGGCTGGTCTTCAGGGGGCCCGCAGCGAGCGTCCTCGACTACCTTGCTCAAGCTATCAACTTTTCGTACGTTACATAATATGTTTAGTATTCGGACCCCTTTACATGCCTTCACATATACAAAAATTATATATAGAAGTATTCTTAACTTCGAAGAAATATATTTTTATTCTCAAACACAAAAACTTATATTCATTGTAGATGCATTTTCCACTATGTAATATATTATTTAAAGAAGCTTTGAAAATTATCTGTATTAGTAAATTGGATCTGGAGAGGTAAGCGTTAGATGGTGGTTTTAAGTCTATATATGGGCCCATGACAGTCCTTAGGTGCTCAGATTTGTATGTGCAAAGGTGGTTCTAAATTGGGAAGCAGAGGGCTGCAGTTTGCCTCGTGACCGTTTCCCTTTGTAAATTGTTATTCTATGGCGAGTCATAGGGTGCATGGGGTCTACTCCAATGAAGTAGTAGAATAATTAAGAATGATTCTCTCTCAACGCGAAACTATCCAGTCCTTTGAGTTTTGAAATGTGATTTTGATTGTCCATAAAGTGTTTTCATCTTTGCAATTACCTTATCATGCTCCTAACGTGTATGGTTTTCTTCTTGGAAGAAATCACACAAACTTGATTTTCTGAATATTTTATTAGAGAGGGACCAAGCTCTCAGGTGGCATTTATTGATTTCCAAACTGCTTTTGATACAGCACACAGAGAAATAATCTTAAAATAACTAGCCTCTTTGGAGTTAAGGGAAGACTGCTGACAATGGCTCAGGGTTACCTGAGTAACAGAACCTCCTCAGTCCTTTTCAAGGGGGTCAGAGGTAAACATTGTGCACCCTTCGAGTTGAGTACACCCCAGGGTGGTGTGCTAAGCCCTACACTGTTCAATGTTCTGATGCACAAATTAACAATTGATATTCCCACCTACCTGACAAAGAAGTCATCTGTCATGCCGATGACATATGCATTGTTGCAAAATACTCAAACTAGACTGCAAGCTCTACTTGATTCATTCGCTGCTAAAAGCATTGAATGTGGTCTAGTTATCTCTATAACTAAATCCAAAGTTCTCCATTGGCAAAAGAAAACTCATGTCCCTCTGACTTTCAAAGTCAACAACCAGAACATTGAAACGTGTCAAATACCTTGGAGTTGGTATCACAGTGACATAGTAAACGATCTACATCGTAGATTAAAAGAAAGACTTAAACCACTAAAAACACTAACTGGTAAGCATATTGGTATCAATATTAAATATGCTAGATTGTTCTATATGATGTTCGTTAGAGCGCTAATTGATTATCATGCTTTGTAACTACTTAACTTCCCCGCCTCTGTATTGGTCAAACTTGAAGTAGTAAAGATGAAGGCTATGAGGATAATTCTTGGTGTCCCAAGATGCACATGAATCATCAACATGAGGGAAGAACTGAAACTACCAACCATACTAAAGAGAATCATGCAAGTCAACACGACCTTTTGCCTTAACGTCATGACAGATCCTACATCTCCTGCATTGCTCAGAGACAAATTATTCAGTGCTGTTAACACCCTATTGACTGGTGTTAACCAACAAACCGACTCACTCCTTTTATGATAAATGGCTGAGAAAAAATGTCTACAATCTCATCAACTCAACATTCCTTTTAAGTGCAATCTACCTGGTCTCTGATATTCCTCTTTATCTGTACCCCACCATTCAAGTATCATACACACCTGTCTCCAAGAAAGGTAATGAAACTCTTGCACTTCTCAAAGCTGTCACACTTAAAACAAATGCCTTCTCCATCGAAAATTTAAGATCTCACGAGCACTGTGTCTACACCGACGACTCAGTCCAATCTTCTACTGGACGGACTGCAGAAGCATGTGGGTTTTATAGAAATAATATTTGCACACAGACTCCCAGTGTCAAGTTAAGCAACTGGCAGACCTCCGCACAAATAGAACTAGCGGCACTACAACTAGCTACCAGTACATTAAAAAACATTGGAGGAGGAAAAATATTTTGTGATTCAAAATCTGCTCTTCAAGCAATCGAAAACTTCTCCTGGAAGATTGACAGCAAGAACCTTATACTACCAATTATAAATGACCTAATCGCTACACAGAGTAAAGGAATTTCAAAACTCCTTTGTATGAATACCATCACACATATATATAACCAATCATAATGAGACAGACATTGCAGCCAAATTAGCGTGTAACAAAGATAAAGTTGAATTAGATCTAGGTATCTACATCTCTGCTGTCAAAACTGTATTGTTCCAAACACTGATCCGAAAGGAAAGAAATTACTGACTCCCAGCGGCCTGTAAGCATTAGTATAAAATCTATATGTTCAATTCTGAAAGCTATGTTTATAGCAGCACAAAACGTCCACCAAAGTGTGTAACACAGTGGTGGCCAGACTCAGGTTGGGTTACCGTTACCTGTGGCAGGTGGCTACAGGTGACGGATATCCCAATCCTGAGCACTCCAGGTGCAAAAAAGCAATAGACGTTGAATCAACGTCAATAGCGTTTGTTTTATAACGTTATACCGTTTACAACGTTATAACGTTTATAACGTTATATTAACGTTCAGTGAACGTGTTAACATTCATTTAATGTTTAAAATGTTAAACATTTAACATCAACATCTCTTAATATCTCATGATTTGAAGGAAATTAAGGCCAACAAATCGTTGCATAAATATTTGAAATAAGGCAAAAAGAGGACATTGTGATTCATTTATAGAAGCAAACAACACTGGGAGTTAACCAGCTTTGCCCGGGTCTGTCTGTCTGTCATCCATATATCTGCCTGCCTATCTATCTATCTATCTATCTATCTATCTATCTATCTATCTATCTATCTATCTATCTATCTATCTATCTATCTATCTATCTATCTATCTATCCGCTCATATATGTATCCATCTATTCATCCATCTATCCATTTATCGTTCCCATATCTATCCATACCTCTATCTACCCATCCCAGGCTTGCC
>NC_091225.1:2831631-2909131 GCF_040958095.1 Procambarus clarkii
TGGTTTATGCAAGTATAGGCATATATAATATATATATATATATATATATATATATATATATATATATATATATATATATATATATATGTCGTACCTAGTAGCCAGAACTCACTTCTCAGCCTACTATGCAATTCCCGATTTGCCTAATAAGCCAAGTTTTCATGAATTAATGTTTTTTCGTCTACCTAACCTACCTAACCTAACCTAACCTAGCTTTTTTTGGCTACCTAACCTAACCTTACCTATATATAGGTTAGGTTAGGTTAGGTAGGGTTGGTTAGGTTCGGTCATATATCTACGTTAATTTTAACTCCAATAAAAAAAATTGACCTCATACATAGTGAAAAGGGTAGCTTTATCATTTCATAAGAAAAAAATTATAGTAAATAAATTAATTCAGGAAAACTTGGCTTATTAGGCAAATCGGGCCTTGAATAGTAGGCTGATAAGTGAGTTCTGGCTACTAGGTACGACATATATATATATATATATATATATATATATATATATATATATATATATATATATATATATATATATATATATATATATATATATATATATATATGTCGTACCTAATAGCCAGAACGCACTTCTCAGCCTACTATTCAAGGCCCGATTTGCCTAATAAGCCAAGTTTTCATGAATTAATGTTTTTTCGTCTACCTAACCGACCTAACCTAACCTAACCTAGCTTTTTTTGGCTACCTAACCTAACCTTACCTATAAATATAGGTTAGGTTAGGTTAGGTAGGGTTGGTTAGGTTCGGTCATATATCTACGTTAATTTTAACTCCAATAAAAAAAAATTGACCTCATACATAGAGAAAAGGGTTGCTTTATCATTTCATAAGAAAAAAATTATAGTAAATATATTAATTCAGGAAAACTTGGCTTATTAGGCAAATCGGGCCTTGAATAGTAGGCTGAGAAGTGAGTTCTGGCTACTAGGTACGACATATATTATATATGTCGTACCTAGTAGCCAGAACGCACTTCTGGGCCTACTATGCAAGGCCCGATTTGCCAAATAAGCCAAGTTTTCCTGAATTAATATATTTTCTCTAATTTTTTTCTTATGAAATGATAAAGCTACCCATTTCATTATGTATGAGGTCAATTTTGTTTTCTTGGAGTTAAAATTAACGTAGATATATGACCGAACCTAACCAACCCTACCTAACCTAACCTAACCTATCTATATAGGTTAGGTTGGGTGAGGTAGCCGAAAAAGTTAGGTTAGGTTAGGTAGGTTAGGTAGTCGAAAAACAATTATTTCATGAAAACTTTGCTTATTAGGCAAATCGGGCCTTGCATAGTAGGCTGAGAAGTGCGTTCTGGCTACTAGGTACGACATATATATATATATATATATATATATATATATATATATATATATATATATATATGTCGTACCTAGTAGCCAGAACGTACTTCTCAGCCTACTATGCAAGGCCCAATTTGCCTAATAAGCAAAGTTTTCATGAATTAATTGTTTTTCGACTACCTAACCTACCTAACCTAACCTAACCTAACTTTTTTGGCTACCTAACTAAACCTAACCTATAAAGATAGGTTAGGTTAGGTTAGGTAGGGTTGGTTAGGTTCGGTCATATATCTACGTTAATTTTAACACCAATAAAAAAAATTGACCTCATACATAATGAAATGGGTAGCTTTATCATTTCATAAGAAAAAAATTAGAAAAAATATATTAATTCAGGAAAACTTGGCTTATTAGGCAAATCGGGCCTTGAATAGTAGGCCAAAAAGTGAGTTCTGGCTACTAGGTACGACATATATATATATATATATATATATCGTACCTAGTAGCCAGAACGCACTTCTGAGCCTACTATGCAAGGCCCGATTTGCATAATAAGCCAAGTTTTTATGAATTAATGTTTTTTCGTTTACCTAACCTACCTAACCTAACCTAACCTAGCTTTTTCGGCTACCTAACCGAACCTAACCTATAAAGATAGGTTAGGTTAGGTTAGGTAGGGATGGTTAGGTTTAGTCATATATCTACGTTAATTTTAACTCCAATAAAAAAAAATTGACCCCATACATAATGAAATCGGTAGCTTTATCATTTCATACGAAAAAAATTAGAGAAAATTTATTAATTCAAGAAAACTTGGCTTATTAGGCAAATCGGGCCTTGCATAGTAGGCTGACAAGTGCGTTCTGGCTATTAGGTACGACATATATATATATATATATATATATATATATATATGTCGTACCTAGTAGCCAGAACGCACTTCTCAGCTTACTATCCAAGGCCCGATTTGCCTAATAAGCCAAGTTTTCCTGATTTAATATATTTTCTCTAATTTTTTTCTTATGAAATGATAAAGCTACCAATTTCATTATGTATGAGGTAAATTTTTTTTTATTGGAGTTAAAATTAATGTAGATATATGACCGAACCTAACCAACCCTACCTAACCTAACCTAACCTATCTTTATAGGTTAGGTTAGGTTAGGTAGCCGAAAAAGTTAGGTTAGGTTAGGTTAGGTAGGTTAGGTAGTCGAAAAACAACTAATTCATGAAAACTTGGCTTATTAGGCAAATCGGGCCTTGCATAGTAGGCTGAGAAGTGCGTTCTGGCTACTAGGTACGACATATATATATATATATATATATATATATATATTATATATATATATTATATATATTATATATATAATAATATATATATATTATTATATATTATATATATATAATATATATTATATATATATATATATATATATATATATATATATATATATATATATATATATATATATATATTGTCGTACCTAATAGCCAGAACGCACTTCTCAGCCTACTATTCAAGGCCCGATTTGCCTAATAAGCCAAGTTTTCATGAATTAATGTTTTTTCGTCTACCTAACCTACCTAACCTAACCTAACCTAGCTTTTTTTGGCTACCTAACCTAACCTTACCTATAAATATAGGTTAGGTTAGGTAGGGTTGGTTAGGTTCGGTCATATATCTACGTTAATTTTAACTCCAATAAAAAAAAATTGACCTCATACATAGAGAAAAGGGTTGCTTTATCATTTCATAAGAAAAAAATTATAGTAAATATATTAATTCAGGAAAACTTGGCTTATTAGGCAAATCGGGCCTTGAATAGTAGGCTGAGAAGTGAGTTCTGGCTACTAGGTACGACATATATATATATATATATATATATATATGTGTGTGTGTGTGTGTGTGTGTAGATAGCGTGTATTAGGCCTAGGAAGGTTAAGTTAAGTTAGGTAAGGTTTTATTAACAACGTACATACATAACTTTTTCCGGATTGTTCAAATTCAATATTACCAAATTCTACTATAATTGTCCATTAGGTCAGTGTACGATGGTGCACATCGTTACTATAAGTACTGCCTAAACAGGAGAATGGGCTGGCCAATGGTCTCTGCTTTAACTGTAAGCGATATGTTGACATTTTTGGTCATTAAATCAAACTTCTGAATTATCTTTGTCTCGATATAAAAGGGAAGCCATTTTAGTAATTTGTTGTTTATACTCTTAAAATTTTTATATATTAATGTTAGATGAGATATTACAATGGCTTTCGTCTGTATTGACTTTTTTCGTGCATTCTGTATCATATCATAATGGTGTTGTTTTTGTTATACATAATATTATACATGATTACAAACTTTGTAAACTATGTTAGAGATAAATGTACAACATGTATAAATAAAGTGTTTGAATTTGAGTTATTGAAGCCAATTCAATTTAATTCTACTTGTGATATATACATTATTGAGGAAACGCTATTTTATCATAAATTTATTAATAAATGAAAAGCTTTATGATCATTACCACATCCTCTGAGACCACTATACACGTGACCCCGATATTGAGCGTTAGATTACGGAACAACTCATCCAGATGAGCGATGTAATGTGGCGACTGCTTCAGTAAGTAATTATTGAAATTATTACTAATTAACAAAGGAGCATACTTTAGCCTATTATTAGTTAATAAATATATTTGATGGCTTTCCTAACGAGAAAACCAACTTTTTTTGTATAGTTTTCCTGATAAATATATTTATTAAAGTATGCAAATAAACCCTTTAGTCATTCAAGAGCATAATTTTCTTGGCAATGATCCCAAACTAGTGGAAGCACATGAGGTAGCTGGGCTTGCGACGAGCCATGAGGCAAGGGAACGGTAGAAAGGAACGGCCTCTTTCACAATCCATCTTTAAAGGACAACGCCTCAAAACATAAACCTCATCCCAAGGCAACATGTTTAAGATCTGTTGCAACTATTTGTATTTGCAGTACGGCAGTGAAGCAGTAACAGAAGTTGGAGGAAGAGCAACTCATTCGCAGGTTAGGTTCTTTCAAGCTGTGACCAATAGGATCAATAGGACCACTCCTATCCTAGTGATCCTACTGATGCTATAAGGAGGGAGTCGGCATCACTGGTTACCCCCATCAACATAATCGGTTCAAATTAAACGCCTATTATTTTCATCTCGCTTTGTACCAGACTCCATTCTCTCTAAGAGTCATTAAGCATGATTGAATGATTGAATTTCGACATGATTGAATGTTAGCTTTGTGAGATGGTTCACCAGCTCACTTACAATAGTGCTCTTATGCTGTGGGAGCCAGTACACTTGTTAAGTGCACTTGTTAAGTGGGCGGACTTAAGTTTGGTAACCAGCAACCGAAACATCTAGTGTTTGGGCTCATGTGAGAGCCCCAGTCATCAGCAGTCCAGAAATGTTACCCTGGCCGGGGTAGCACGTCTGTGGACAGTGCTAGAGCCGATAGCATCATCTCATTGTATAGCTTGGAGCGAGACTCCACTCGGGAACAGCTAGGCCGCAGGCGTGGGTGAGCTGTGGGCCTCCCGCGCTGGCCACTCGAGTCGTCGTCATGGAAACAGCCACTATCTTAGTAAACATCTTGAGCCGCCATGTTGGTCGGCCATCTTGGAGTTGCCCTAGGGGCCTTGCTACACCGTCGCTGATTGGATGAGAGGGGTAGGCCGCTGTATGCCTTCCTCTCATTGGTTATTTCGAGGAGGACGCGGGAATCGTCGGTGTAACCATCATTCTGAACCCAGCTGCCTCTGTCAAGACGCTTCCTGTACTCAATTCGGTCAAATTGAAGTATAGGGCGTCGTGGTGGCTAGACTACTCAACTGCTTCACTTCCTGCTTCACCAACGACAGCGGTCGTCACAGAATCCGGCCGAAGTCGTCGCTTGGAGGGGAGAAAGACATTGTGTACAGTGGGTAGAGAAGATCTTGTGATCTGGGATCGGGGAATGTGCATACGAGCAGTAACAGACTCGTAGATCCCATAAGTGATGATTAACTTGCTAGTGCTCTGTACCAGTCGATGGGAACGGGGAAATTCGTGTCAGCAGATTTCCCATGTTTGTGTAAGACGCTATCGTTGTGCGGCACCTGGGTACGAACGCTTCACTTCACCAGTGGGTCGAGGGTGCGAACTGATCCGTGTTGTGAGTGGGAGGGATTCGAGTGCGCGCCAATTGTACGTAAAATACCACATGAGGTACTACCGCCGCCTACGCCACCTACTACTGCCATGAGCGAGCCAGCCACCCGTAGCGGGTGCCTGATGTATGGGAATGGTGTGTAAGCCGGCAGTATGAATGAGTAAGTACCTATGTGTGTATTTCTGGTGATCAGTTAGTCTCTAAAAGCTTGAATTCGAGGTCAAGTGTTCCGTCACATTGTCACGTAGCACCTGTGAGGTGGAAGTGAAGTGTGGACGAGGAGATAATCACCCTTATTGTCATCCTGTCAGTCCAGAGGGACTTACGTCTTGTGTACACAGACGTAGTGTGTGTGTGTGTGTGTAGGTACACACGGGAACAGAGAATACAAAGATTAACCAAGGACTGAGAGGATGTCCATGTAATAATTATATTATTCCATTGTGGTAATTAAATCATTTTTGATCGTCGTGGGACGATGTGATATCATTTCCATGTGTAGTCTTGCAGGTGTGGAATTCCAACACTGAGTATGTGTGTAACGTCAGTGATTCCTGGCAATGATTATTGTGGAGTGTACCACAGTGTGGTCTAAATTTCTAGTATTGTTCCCAGGGCCGTGACAAGTGTGATTTATACATATATGTAATTGTGGTTGCAGTATTAACGTAATTTTGGTAGAATTTGGTGAGTGACGAGGCTGTCTGGAGAGACCGCCATCGCTCTGTCGAGTAACGTAACTCTCGAGAGTGTTTATCGGCATGCGTGATCGATAAATCACTCACCATGTGATTTAAGGAGTACGAGATCTCCTTATTGTTCCCAATAACGTTTGATAGCTGTAGGCTACATGTGTCAGCATAATTATATGTATATATAATCGTAGTGTCATGGTGCCAGTGTTATTGTGTTATTTACTGTGTGGTGATTGCAATATTTTGACCTATGTTCTAGGGGTTATTGAGAGCACTGGGGTCATTTGCAACAGTAAGTAAGTAAGTGTGTGGCAGCATTCTAATATTTGGAAATTAGAGTACTTGCCGTGTGTGTTGTTGCAAAGGGGTTGTTATTTGATGGTGATTGTTGCTAGTGTTGAGCATCACCATATGTGATTGCAGTTCAGTAAAGCCATTGTGGGCAGTGTTCTAGAGGGTTCATGTCCTGTATGTTATTTTACTAGGTTCTGCAGTATTGTCATAGCAACCGGATTGTAACGTAAATCACTGTGATTTGTTAGTGTGATTTGTCATTGTCGTGGGGGAACTCGGCTGTAGACGAGTACTTGGATACACATATATTCTCCTGGTTATCTGGTAGGACATCGAAGTCCAGTATTCAGTGAGGTGATTGCGAAGCAATTAATATAACGTAACCAAGGGAACGCTTATTGCTTTAAGAGAATTTGTTCTTTGACAATTTGAGAAACGTAGAATACGTTTGGGTTAATTTACTTTCCTGCAAGCAGCTACGGTAGTCTCGAGGAGCCTAGCTATCAGCCAGATAAGAATTAGAGTATTGTCTGTCGTAGTTAACGGTCAGTGGGCCGGGTAATTGACGTGTTTCAGGAAGTCAAAGTAATTAACCTCGATCCTTGTTTGATCGACTCACACGAAGGCTACATTGTTCCATTAACGTAACGTCGTTATTTATCTGCCCGGAAGTACCGGCACTTGATTGACTCGTGGGAGGAGTAACGTCATTTTAGAATAACGTAAACGTGGGGCTAATTACTGTTATTAGCCACCTGAATTGGTCTGAGTATGGAAGGCTTAGACGGAATTCATACCTTAATGTAAATTGCTGAGCCAGTGTGAAAGGTTGCCTATTTTAATTGTTAATTATTGATCTTGAGGATAGTAATTAATTACTCTAAAGGTAATCACGAGTGATTACCGTTCTCTTAGCACTTTGGACATTGTAAATCAGAGTTTACCATCGCTGAGTGATTAGTAACCGATTAGCGTAAATTAACGTAACAAGTAAAGAGATTAATCAGCTGTCTGGTAGTACAGGGATTAATGGGATTTTCTCACTGAATGCTCGACGGGTAGAGTGTTGTGTAATTTCCGCGTTACTAGTGACTGTTGTAAGAGTTATCAATTTAACGTAAATGTTACCTTGTTATTAACGTAAATGTTATTGTGTTATTAACGTAAATCAATTGTTATTGATTGTTGATCGTCCGTGGGACGGAGTGTTAACGTAAGGATTAATTTGAGGAAGGGTTGCTGGAGTTGCCAGTGAACCCATTAGTTATTGTTGTCATTGGAAGACTACTGATTTGATTGCATTGCAACCGCTATTGCAGGTGTAGACTGCACTGAGGCGTAGAACAGTTAGGAGGTTACTGGAGACGTGTCTCAGAACCTACTGTGTCATTTGTTGTAATTGTGATTATAGATCTGTTAGTTCTTGTCTTTTGTTGATTCCTCTGTGGTCACGCTTATGTTCGAGTTAGTTCATTATGCAGTCCGAGGGGCTGGTGTCTAGCTGTCATTGATTGTGTCACAGGAAGGATTTCGAGTAACGTCATTGACATTTCTTTTTGTTTTGCTGTAGTAGTTAGTACTTATTGAATAAACTAAGTTGTTATGTTTAACACTGTCCTTTCATTACACTCCACACATTTGCATTGTTATGCAAGTGTTCTTCACACTCGACTAATAAAATTGAGACTGATTCTGAGCTTTGGACCAAATATACGGCACCACACAACAATAAATTATTGTTGTGAGAGCCCTTGACCTACTCGCTAGATTCGCTTCAGCGAATGGCGAAGGTCGTCACCCAAGTGGAGGGGATTTCAATTTTCATTGGGGTCTCGGCGTTTGCTCGCGCCTAGTCAATTGTTCATACATGGTCCCAAAGTGAGGAATGAGCTGCTTACTACACTGGTGTGTTAGCTAAGCAAGTCCTTCCTCAGGCGACCTAATTGAATATCACGACAGGAATAAAGGTTAAAGAATAAAGAAAATCCTTAGAAATTTTCCGAGCTCAATTCCTAATACCAATTTCATTTATTCCAACTTCAAAAACTCTCACAAGCTTGGCATGTAGTTTATTAAATGATGAAGACAGTAGTCAAGAGTAGAGAAGGTGACAGGAAGGAATGGTGGTGAAGGATGTGGTAAGTGGTGAAGGGTAGGGAAGATGGTGTAGGGTAGGGATGGTGGTGAGGAGAAGAGAAGGTGGAGAAAGGTAGAGAAGGTGATGAAGAGTAAGGAAGATGGGGAGAAGTAGGGAAGGTGGTGAAGGGTAGGGAAGATAGTGAAGGGGTATGGAAGATGGTGAAGGGTAGGGAAGATAGTGAAGTGTAGGAAAGATGGTGAAGGGTAGAGAAGATGGTGAACTGTAGGGAAGATAATGAAGGGTAGGGAAGATAGTGAAGGGTAGGGAAGATGGTGAACTGTAGGGAAGATAATGAAGGGTAGGGAAGATAATGAAGGGTAGGGAAGATAGTGAAGGGTAGGGAAGATAGTGAAGGGTAGGGAAGATGATGAAAGAGAGGGAAGGTTATAGATGGGGGAACCTAGCAGTGCCCGAATAGTGATGGTGGTTACACTGATGAAGAAGTATTTAGTGAAGATGATTACATTGATGAAGATTGTCGTGTGTAGAAAGTTACACTTTTGTAGGTTGCGTGTAGTGAAGATAGTTACAGTGATAACCATGTAACAGTCATGTTACAGTGAAATGAAGATAGCGATCGTTTGTGAGGATGACGATCATCGTGATCATTAATGAACACGGTTATTGATGATAATTTTTAGTGAAAATTTATATAGTAATGAGTAGTGAAGATGGTTGCAGTGATGAAGACAGTGCGTTGTGAAGATAGTTACAATGATGAAGACCGAAGCGAAGATGTAGTCTCTGTCACCCGAGCATCACTAGGTACTCCTGGCAGTGCTGAGAAGCCCGAGGATGTAGGTCACACGCTTGCAGTTACCCAGCACAACTTTGCACGCTGAGAACGGTAGGGAGGGAGGGGCGGACAGAGAATGGGAGGGACGGTGGGTGAAAGACAGACAGACAGACAGAGCCAGAGAGAGAGAGAGAGAGAGAGAGAGAGAGAGAGACGGACACACACAAAGACCTGTGTGTGTACAACCAGTACCTCAATAATACGCTAATAGATCATTGTCAAACTGGTTTTGCTATGACCCGCTTGAGTCTAACAAATTTGTGTTTGTTCCTTTAACAGCATATATGAATCAGTTGACAGCATCATAATATTCCCTAACTCTAGCAGAGTTTAAGAAACTATCCTTCACAAAAGGTTCACTAATCTGGTACAGGAGCACTGTATCATGGCGTAGAGGAGGCTAGACTGGGGCACAGGTCAAAGGCAACACAGTGTTCGCAGAGATGGAGTCAAAGACACAACCATTGCAAATTGAGAGCCACAGAGATATGACTTAGATTCTTCATTGTTTACAAGATAGATCCTGATTAAGCCAAATAGGCTGGGAAGTGACCAAAGATTGAGAGATGTAGTTTAAAGTAAACAGTAACAAGATTATGATGGTCATGCATGCAAATTTAATAATTTATGATAATAGAGTAGTATAGGAATAAAAGAGTAATTGATGATTGTTTAGTAATATATGATAAACAACGCCAAAATTGATAAATCTGAATGTAAACAGTTACGTTTAGTTAGGACCTTTTGCAAAATAAGCAATATACATATATAACTGTTTGAAATACCGCAAAAAAATAATGAAATTCATATAAAAAATCTTTAACAGTTAAACCTCCAATGCTTTTCTTCAGCTTAATACAAATGAAGGTAATGAGAGGATATTAATGGGGTTGCTTATTACATCAATACGAAATAGAAAAGAAATAAAGAATAAATTGGTTTAGATTAGATTCCATAAAAACAATAGTAAATAAAGGTTTGGAAATAAAGTTGTGTAATTTTTGTAAGAACAAGGTAACCTCAAGGTAACATTCTTGATAACGTAGTCGAGAGGGAATCACTGGTTTGTTTCAACCAAATGTCAAGTATATATATGAATGAGTTCGTTTGGGTACATATTGGAAATGCCTTTTATTGTCCAATAGGCCTTCTTCAGCTTCCTCCAATTTAATGTTGTGTTACAACGATCAGAGCATTAGAAGATATCACGTAATATGTTGAATATTGCTATCCTCTAGAAGACCCGCTAGCAGTCAAATTATACAGTCACTTAGACAATGAATAGCTCCTGGAAATGAAGGCTATTTAATCAGCATTAAATATTAATATAACTTACTTCAAAACAATCTAATGTAATAATATTAATAATAATAATTCTATTTTCACAGCACTGTTTCCTGTGTCTTCAGAGACCTGTTGAGATACAAGAATGCTGATAACGGTAAGGTCGTGGGGGCTGCTGGTGACGGTTCTGCCAACACTTGTGGTTGTCGCACATCTGCGTCGCCCCTCTGGTAAGCCTTCCAGCGCTCCCTGCCATGCCTTGCGTCCTCTACTCATGGTTGCCATAACATGTACTCAATTGACAAAATATTGTGGCCAAATAATGGGATGGACCTCGCCTCCCCGGACTCTCCGGACACCCGCAGTGCGACAGAATCATGTAGACTCGCATTGTCACAATCCCTTCTCAGACACATCAAGCTCCCATGACTGCATTGTGCATATTCACAGTTATTTGCAGAGGAAACTATTATTCCAGAAAATGCTGATGCGCTAACACCTGCATCAAGCGCTGTGAGAGAAGTGATGGAGAATGAACCACAACCTCTCTGCTCTGTGGTAGTCTTCGCTGATGGAGGCCTCTCTACTTCATTCATAGCCTCGGTACCTACATTTGGCTTATTGTGATCATGTATAAACACGACAATTTGACATTAGTCTTGATTGTATATTTTTTTTGTTTTGGAGGGGAGGTGGCTACATTCAAGTAACAGTCGATCCAATTTAGGTAACACGAGAGAGCCACATGTTACCGGGTGTGACAGTGTTGGAGGTGTCAGCGGTCGGCCAGAACGCAAACTTGACGCTAATGCAAGTTTCCAAGGTGCTCGGCGTGGCTCTACGGGTAGGTCACTCTCACATTACTGTTGAGGCGGGTAGGTCACTCTCACATTACTACTGAGGCGGGTAGGTCACTCTCACATTACTACTGAGGCGGGTAGGTCACTCTCACATTACTACTGAGGCGGGTAGGTCACTCTCACATCACTACTGAGGCAGGAAAATCACTCTCACATCACTACTGAGGCAGGTAGGTCACTCTCACATCACTACTGAGACGGGTAGGTCACTAACATCACTACTGAGGTGGGTAGGTCACTCTTACATCACTACTGAGGCGGCTAGATCACTCTCACATCACTACTGAGGCGTGTAGGTCACTAACATCACTACTGAGGCGGCTAGGTCACTCTCACATCACTACTGAGGCGTGTAGGTCACTAACATCACTACTGAGGCGGGTAGGTCACTCTAACATCACTACTGAGGCGGGTAGGTCACTCTAACATCACTACTGAGGCGGGTAGATCACTCTCACATAACGTCTACCATGTTGACGTCAACAGGTGCGGCAGGTGTCATGGTGCGTGACGGTGGTGGTGGTGAGCGACGACCTCGCCTTCCTCGCCACCTTCGCCCAGTGGTCACTCAAGGGCCGCCTCCTGGTGTGGTCGACGAGGCTCCTGGTCGTCACCCGCCTCCCGCTCCACCACCTTCAGGTTCTCCACACACTGCTCTCCATGACCAACTCCATGCTGCTCGTTGTGGAAAATGACTCGAAAGTCAACGGTAACAATTATTGTCGTGCTCTGAATGTGTAGATAATGGTATAACTTAATATTGATAGATGTTAATTCGTGCTCAATATATATTGATAATACTGAACGTCGGTCGCTGTACAGGTGCAGTGTGTACATCCAGCTGCCGTACAGTCCCAGGGGAGCCCAGGCGCTGAAGGTGGCCTCCTGGACGCCCCACCAAGGCCTAGCCCTCACCTCCAGTCTCCCGCTCTTCCCAGACAAGTTCTCCAGGTGAGTATGAGTTTGATTAGATCTACACATCTAATAACGATTTTTAGAAAACACGAAATTAAATGAAAGTCTGTCCAGAGTTCTTTGTGCAGTGTTGGGGACAGACGTGAGGACACAACTTGGGCTGACTATCATGCTAACGTTAATGTTACATGTTATTTCCAAGTCATCCGGAAATGGTTTGTATTTTCCGGTTAAATAGTCTTGAATGAACTGACAAAATATGAATGCTAAATTTTCCTTGAAAGAGCCGACTCTAAGCAAATTAATAAACTTAGGAAAAGTTTCGGTATTTTAGTATTTTTATTTTATAATATTATTATGTGTTACCAAAGGCAAGTACATTTTAATTTGTAAAGCAAATTTTTGCTTTATGGATTACTCATTCTGTAAATTTATTGAATATCTTGTGTTATTAAATTTTAATTTTGTAAATATGTTAATTGTTTTTGTATTTGTTTGTATATTTTATGTTTTGGGCACTAAAAGTTGAAATTACAAAGTAAATGGATGGGATTGGTTCAAATTTATTAAATTTTGAGTTTTTCTTGATTCATTCATTCATTAATAGATGGGGTACCTGGAGGTGCCCGGGGGTCTCTTTCCTTCACCTCTACTGGTCCCCTGTCTTTTCCACTCTCCCTAATTTCTCCCAATCCTGCCTTTCATCTTTTTCCCCTATCCTCCCCTCTCCTCCCCCCTTCCTCTATCCTCTCCACTTTACTCCCATTTTGCTCAGCATTCCCCGTTTCCCCCTCTCTCCCTCCACCCACTCCCTGTTCTCTCCCAGTCTACCCCTTCATCTCCACTCTAACCTCCCCCACCTTTTCTTTCTCCCCCCCCCTCTCACATAACATCCCCCTGTCTCCTCTTTCCTTGCGCTCTCAAATATTATAATATTGTGAAGCACTGAAAAAACTGTTAACACCTCTATGTAAAACACATTCCCCATATCAGATTTTATAAACATCGCAGAGGGTTCCTGTAGATGCCTACATTTCGTAACGGGTACTCACCTAGTTGTGTTTGCGGGGATTGAGCTCTGGCTCTTTGGTCCCGCTACAATGAAGGCACCCACCAGTCTGGGTGGCACTGAAGCCGACCCAGACTAGTCAATGACATTCACACCCCCTACCCCTCTATATGCCATTTTGGAAAGTTTGGTGAGGCTAGCCCCAAGCCTCTGGCTTTCTATATAGGACAGACAGGCAGACTTTTATTGCAATCTTCCCCTGTCTCCTAGTCCAACCCACCATTCCCCCCTCCCCCATCCCCTCGTCCTCCCAACCATTCGTCATTCCCCCATCCCCTCGTCCTCCTTACCATTCCCCGCCCACCATTCCCTTCTCCTCCCTACCATACCCCCTTTCCACCGTCCCCTCGTCCTCCCCTCCATTACCCACTCCACTGTCCCCTCATCCTCCTCACCATCTCCCACTTCCCCTTGTCCTTGTCGGAAATCCGACACACATAATAACATAGTATCCCCTTAAGAATAGAGAATGGGTGATCCCGTGACGTCATCGACGACACGTATATTTACATTAATATAATACTGTTTATTGACTGTGACACTAGACTGTGGGTAACAGTCTAGTGTCTAAATTGAATAAAAAAAGTGTTCAATAAGACTGAATATAATTACTAACACCAAAATATAGCTTGACTCACTTGTTAATGTAAAATAAAGTTCAGAAGTAAAACCAAAACATGCAGGGAGGTAGCGTCACTTACACCAGAACATCATCAACAACAACCATGCTGTAGAGAGCTCCAGAAGCTGATTTAACTCGTTAGACACCCAGATTACGTGTCAACAGCCAGCAACACAGCCTCTCAACAACTACAGCAAATTAAGTATCCGACTGCCAGTATTCTGTTTTAAATGGATGCATCTTTTTAATAATAGGTAGGTAGCCGGTTATTTGCATGAAGAACCCCAACAAAAGTACGTGTACACAATTTAACACCCTCATATTCCATGTCATATCTGTAATTATATGTTTAGGGAACCTTTATTAAGGAATTATTAATTAATTAAATTCAAGTCCTTAATTTTCATCGCTACATTATAGCATGAACAAGTATATTATGGCTTTTTTAGGAGATGCTGTGGTCACAAGCTGAACAGCAGTGCTGTTAGCTCATGCTGCGTGCGTCAGGCATGGTAGCTCACTCAATACTGAGGCCAATAACACCCGGGAGTTTGGCCCACGATTTAAAAAAAAAATGGCGTCTTTTTATAAGAGTCCTGATGAAGGTGTGGTGAACCCCGTGTATCCGCGGGCTGTGTAAATCTTGCGTAGTACTCCAACAAGTCATATGATGTAATGCGCACTTTAAGGGTTAATCAAGTACATACAGTTCACTCAATTAATTACTTATTCACTAAGAAAATAAATAAGATAAAACTTTAACTTATTAAAGTCAATTTAAAAAAGAGAGTAGCTGCCTGGAGTTTTCCCACATTGTTTGGTCCTTCGAACCGGATGATTATATCAGTTAACCAGTAGGTCCTTAGCATATAGATATAAGATCCTGATCTATATATATAACATTAGTGCAATATTTCATATACATTAATTATAGCAGGAAGACACTGCTATATATTTGCCTTTTTCTAGTCTAACGCTTTCAATCTCTGCTCATAGCAAACAGAAATTACAACAAGCACTACTATTGTTCTGAGGCCTGTACCAAAGGAACAATTGACAATTGAACAAAGGAAAACTGAAATACCCTTACAAAGGGGCTTACGCTTTTAGTGCATACAAGAGGGCGACAGGCCGACCAAAAGTGCGCCAAAATGTGAAGGTGCCAGCCGTCTGGTGATTGGCTAGCCGGGGTCACGTGACGAGTATGACTAATGAGAGCCTGCCCCTAGGTCTGTGATGTCACCAGGCAGGGGAGGCTGAGGGATTGCAGAGCCCCAGGCGTACATAGAGATTCATGGCACTTCATCGAGAGCAGATGTGCGCCAGTGAGCTCCGGAGTTCGAAGATATTGGAGCCTCGTCGAGTGGATTACAGCAGCCTGACACATCCCATAGAGACTGTAGAAGACGATTGTACTCGTCAGAAACACAAGGAAGCCGAGTCCCAGCGGTGAAAGGGGCATTGTGGACTGTGAGCTGTTAGTCTTGGGTGGAGATGGGAGTGGCGACGCGGCCGGAGCAGTGAGTAGTTCTCCGCAAACAGACACCACGATGTATTCAGAGCTGCTGTGACCGGGGTCACGTCTACTGGTGTTATGAATTTGCTTACTTGTTACGGGGGGTATAGAGTATTAAATAAAGAGAAGGGCAAACAGCTAGAATCAGGATGTTTCGAAATTAGTGGAGATCAGATAGGCCCGGCCCCCAATAAGAACATAAAACCATATTAAAGTAGTGGCTTAAAGTAAATACCTCAGTCTAGAGGTTGATCACTGATCCTCTACACAGGAAGTATGGATACTCCTTTAAAAACTAACTTATTTATTAAACCCTCTTAACAACCCCCATATACATTAACAGCAATAACAATAACTACTTTACCACACTATTTTATGTTAACTACCTTGGTCCACATAGACAGGATACAAGGCTTACACTTGGGACAAGCTAGGGTAAAGTCTACTAGGCAAGGGACACCAGCAAGGACTCTAGGTAGCTTGGTACCACTTGAGCACACGTGGTTCTACTGAGACCCCTTAGAGTGACTTAGCAATATAAACACTACCATAGCCTATACACATTACTACACGCTTATGCCAGAAAACGTACATGCAACATGGTACTTAGCTTTGTAAACTAGACACAGGATAAGGTAAGGGAAGAGGAAGAGACAGAGCCACACAGGAGAGGTGTTGACTAAACCACAGCAGTCCAGACAAGGCCGAAGGAGCCTCCAGTCTGAGCTCTCTCCAGTTGTTGTTGCCGGAAAGATAACCAGCTGATCGTGCAGCTTATAAACATTACAAATCTTCACCGACGTACAAAACTGGTTACTTTAATAGTTCTAAGAATAGTTGATAACTAGTTCAGTGTTGAATAATCAACAACAAGCCCAGAGTCTGAATGCTCTATGAGAAACAAGATTCGTCTTACGTCTGGCAAGGAAGATAGGAACAAAAACGCATCAGCAATCCTATCAAATAATGTAAAGTACTTATTTAGAGCTCAATTTGACCTCTGGTTTTCAACTAAGGAACCCAAGGTCGTAACAACTGGGAACTCGGAAGGAATACATCACGTCCAGATCTACGAGTATTTGGTCTCAGTGAAGGAGCGAGTGAGCGAGATGACGAGCACAGGGACCACTGTCTGGGCCGCTGGAGGAACTGCAAATTTAGTAATGAGGACGGTGATGATGCATAGCTTCACGACGCCAGGGGGACCTGTGACATGCGACCAAAACGCCGAGGAGCGACCTAGGAACCGTGGACCACTGACTGGGGCCAGCTTGGAGAAACTGCAAATTTGGTAATGAGGACGGTGATGACGCATAGCTTCACGATGCCTGGGGACCTGTGACACTCGACCAGAACGCAGAGGAGCGACCTAGGAACCATGGACCACTTCGACCGTTGGAGTCCAGGCATATGAGAGCAGGGTGTGATAAGGAAGATAAATTTTCCCTCCCATATTCCCTTGGTATTTAGGCGAGATAGGCATAGTAATATAAATATAGATATTTATTAGTGTGTCTATTGATTTATGGGAGTAGGTCAGCAGAAGTTTATTATCTACTACCTGGTGAACTTAGCAAGTGGTGTGTGTAACAGAGCCATGAGGAATGTGTGTCTTTGACGATGGGAGCCGCACAAGAAGGTAGGTTGTGATCCCTTTAAACCCGCTCAGCTGATTTGAGTTGCTAACGGCATCCAGAGAAGCGCTGCAGGCTTCAGTATACATGTTCTATGTCAATTTTGTTTATATGTTCCATGTAGACTTTTCTTCAGTAATTCTTGTTGATTTTACTTATGATTTTCTGTGAGCCCTCCATCTCATTTGAGCAATATTATGGAAAAGTGACACTAGATTGCACCACACTAACAGTAATAGTAATAGAGGTAATCCCTGAGTGGCAATACTATATCAATTTGAACCAAAGCATTGCTGGGACACGAAGACGACTTACACAGCAGCGGACCAGTGAGAAGAGGGAAAAGAATTCAGGTAAGGCAGGAGGGTTCGGCATCCATTTTGTACATGTTTCAGTGGGCAGGCCCGGTGAAGTTGTTTCACGCAGTAGGGTCGAGGACTTGCAGTGTGAGCTGGGCCTTCTCCTCTCCTCCTTGGATCCAAAGTCAAGCAGTGGACAGAGACTGGACTTGAGGCAAGACTTGGAAAGCTCCCTTGGTAGATAGTGGCACCCAAGTAGAGGGGAGTGAAGAGTTACAGTACCGCGGCGAGGAATTACAGTATCTTTAACATAGTGCCTCCGTTGTTTGCCTGTAACTCCCGTCACTCAAGGCCAAAGATGTGTGATGCGTTAACACTACACATCCTTAATGACTGACTGAAGCTCATTCCTGATAACTCACATCAGTTAAAAAATAGCTGGATTCACATATATTCAAGATAATAACCGCCCTTAATTCTAGGAGTTACGACTGAGATCTGTCTTGCTCATACTATTAAAATGACATTATCCCCGGGCGCAAACCCTAACCATTCACACATTTACTATAATGGCATTATTATATTTGACAGACTCCTTCATCACCCGACGTTAGTAGTGGCAGGGGAGGTGTACCCGGGTCAGACGGAGGAGCTGGTCGACGACCCTGGTGCGCCCGATGGCAAGAGGCTGGTCTTCAGGGGGCCCGCAGCGAGCGTCCTCGACTACCTTGCTCAAGCTATCAACTTTTCGTACGTTACATAATATGTTTAGTATTCGGACCCCTTTACATGCCTTCACATATACAAAAATTATATATAGAAGTATTCTTAACTTCGAAGAAATATATTTTTATTCTCAAACACAAAAACTTATATTCATTGTAGATGCATTTTCCACTATGTAATATATTATTTAAAGAAGCTTTGAAAAATTATCTGTATTAGTAAATTGGATCTGGAGAGGTAAGCGTTAGATGGTGGTTTTAAGTCTATATATGGGCCCATGACAGTCCTTAGGTGCTCAGATTTGTATGTGCAAAGGTGGTTCTAAATTGGGAAGCAGAGGGCTGCAGTTTGCCTCGTGACCGTTTCCTTTGTAAATTGTTATTCTATGGCGAGTCATAGGGTGCATGGGGTCTACTCCAATGAAGTAGTAGAATAATTAAGAATGATTCTCTCTCAACGCGAAACTATCCAGTCCTTTGAGTTTTGAAATGTGATTTTGATTGTCCATAAAGTGTTTTCATCTTTGCAATTACCTTATCATGCTCCTAACGTGTATGGTTTTCTTCTTGGAAGAATCACACAAACTTGATTTTCTGAATATTTTATTAGAGAGGGACCAAGCTCTCAGGTGGCATTTATTGATTTCCAAACTGCTTTTGATACAGCACACAGAGAAATAATCTTAAAATAACTAGCCTCTTTTGGAGTTAAGGGAAGACTGCTGACATGGCTCAGGGGTTACCTGAGTAACAGAACCTCCTCAGTCCTTTTCAAGGGGGTCAGAGGTAAACATTGTGCACCCTTCGAGTTGAGTACACCCCAGGGTGGTGTGCTAAGCCCTACACTGTTCAATGTTCTGATGCACAAATTAACAATTGATATTCCCACACTACCTGACAAAGAAGTCATCTGTCATGCCGATGACATATGCATTGTTGCAAATACTCAAACTAGACTGCAAGCTCTACTTGATTCATTCGCTGCTAAAAGCATTGAATGTGGTCTAGTTATCTCTATAACTAAATCCAAAGTTCTCCATTGGCAAAAGAAAACTCATGTCCCTCTGACTTTCAAAGTCAACAACCAGAACATTGAAACGTGTCAAATACCTTGGAGTTGGTATCACAGTGACATAGTAAACGATCTACATCGTAGATTAAAAGAAAGACTTAAACCACTAAAAACACTAACTGGTAAGCATATTGGTATCAATATTAAATATGCTAGATTGTTCTATATGATGTTCGTTAGAGCGCTAATTGATTATCATGCTTTGTAACTACTTAACTTCCCCGCCTCTGTATTGGTCAAACTTGAAGTAGTAAAGATGAAGGCTATGAGGATAATTCTTGGTGTCCCAAGATGCACATGAATCATCAACATGAGGGAAGAACTGAAACTACCAACCATACTAAAGAGAATCATGCAAGTCAACACGACCTTTTGCCTTAACGTCATGACAGATCCTACATCTCCTGCATTGCTCAGAGACAAATTATTCAGTGCTGTTAACACCCTATTGACTGGTGTTAACCAACAAACCGACTCACTCCTTTTATGATAAATGGCTGAGAAAAAATGTCTACAATCTCATCAAACTCAACATTCCTTTTAAGTGCAATCTACCTGTCTCTGATATTCCTCTTTATCTGTACCCCACCATTCAAGTATCATACACACCTGTCTCCAAGAAAGGTAATGAAACTCTTGCACTTCTCAAAGCTGTCACACTTAAAACAAATGCCTTCTCCATCGAAAATTTAAGATCTCACGAGCACTGTGTCTACACCGACGACTCAGTCCAATCTTCTACTGGACGGACTGCAGAAGCATGTGGGTTTTATAGAAATAATATTTGCACACAGACTCCCAGTGTCAAGTTAAGCAACTGGCAGACCTCCGCACAAATAGAACTAGCGGCACTACAACTAGCTACCAGTACATTAAAAAACATTGGAGGAGGAAAAATATTTTGTGATTCAAAATCTGCTCTTCAAGCAATCGAAAACTTCTCCTGGAAGATTGACAGCAAGAACCTTATACTACCAATTATAAATGACCTAATCGCTACACAGAGTAAAGGAATTTCAAAACTCCTTTGTATGAATACCATCACACATATATATAACCAATCATAATGAGACAGACATTGCAGCCAAATTAGCGTGTAACAAAGATAAAGTTGAATTAGATCTAGGTATCTACATCTCTGCTGTCAAAACTGTATTGTTCCAAACACTGATCCGAAAGGAAAGAAATTACTGACTCCCAGCGGCCTGTAAGCATTAGTATAAAATCTATATGTTCAATTCTGAAAGCTATGTTTATAGCAGCACAAAACGTCCACCAAAGTGTGTAACACAGTGGTGGCCAGACTCAGGTTGGGTTACCGTTACCTGTGGCAGGTGGCTACAGGTGACGGATATCCCAATCCTGAGCACTCCAGGTGCAAAAAAGCAATAGACGTTGAATCAACGTCAATAGCGTTTGTTTTATAACGTTATACCGTTTACAACGTTATAACGTTTATAACGTTATATTAACGTTCAGTGAACGTGTTAACATTCATTTAATGTTTAAAATGTTAAACATTTAACATCAACATCTCTTAATATCTCATGATTTGAAGGAAATTAAGGCCAACAAATCGTTGCATAAATATTTGAAATAAGGCAAAAAGAGGACATTGTGATTCATTTATAGAAGCAAACAACACTGGGAGTTAACCAGCTTTGCCCGGGTCTGTCTGTCTGTCATCCATATATCTGCCTGCCTATCTATCTATCTATCTATCTATCTATCTATCTATCTATCTATCTATCTATCTATCTATCTATCTATCTATCTATCTATCTATCTATCTATCTATCTATCCGCTCATATATGTATCCATCTATTCATCCATCTATCCATTTATCGTTCCCCATATCTATCCATACCTCTATCTACCCATCCCCAGGCTTGCCCCAAGCAATTGGCCTACAACTTTGGAGAAACAGAAAGAGAAACAAACAGACATTCTCTGTTTTTACTCAAGTTAACTATCATCAATATATGACAAATAACTGTAAACTGTGTTTGGCGTACTTGGCTTTGTTTATTGGTAAGTAAACAATGTTAATGTTTACTATTTCCAACAGGTATACTTACATACGGGAGCATGATGGTAATTTTGGCACCATGTTGAACAGGGTCATCAGGAAGGTGAGTTGCTCCTGATCACTATGCTCAGGCACACAGAGAGATGATGGTGCTAGGTGAGGCACACGAGAGATGATGGTGTTAGGTGAGGCACACAGAGAGATGATGGTGTTAGGTGAGGCACACAGAGAGATGATGGTGTTAGGTGAGGCACACAAGAGATGATGGTGCTAGGTGAGGCACAAAAAGAGATGATGGTGCTAGGTGAGGAACACAAGAGATGATGGTGCTAGGTGAGGCACACAAGAGATGATGGTGTTAGGTGAGGAACAAAGAGATGATGGTGTTAGGTGAGGCACACAGAGAGATGATGGTGTTAGGTGAGGCACACAAGAGATGATGGTGTTAGGTGAGGCACACAGAGAGATGATGGTGTTAGGTGAGGCACACAAGAGATGATGGTGTTAGGTGAGGCACACAGAGAGATGATGGTGTTAGGTGAGGCACACAAGAGATGATGGTGTTAGGTGAGGCACACAGAGAGATGATGGTGTTAGGTGAGGCACACAGAGAGATGATGGTGTTAGGTGAGGCACACAAGAGATGATGGTGTTAGGTGAGGCACAAAAAGAGATGATGGTGCTAGGTGAGGCACACGAGAGATGATGGTGTTAGGTGAGGCACACAAGAGATGATGGTGCTAGGTGAGGCACACAGAGAGATGATGGTGTTAGGTGAGGCACACAAGAGATGATGGTGCTAGGTGAGGCACACAGAGAGATGATGGTGTTAGGTGAGGCACACAAGAGATGATGGTGCTAGGTGAGGCACACAGAGAGATGATGGTGTTAGGTGAGGCACACAAGAGATGATGGTGTTAGGTGAGGCACACAAGAGATGATGGTGCTAGGTGAGGCACACGAGAGATGATGGTGCTAGGTGAGGCACACAAGAGATGATGGTGCTAGGTGAGGCACACAAGAGATGATGGTGCTAGGTGAGGCACACAAGAGATGATGGTGCTAGGTGAGGCACACAAGAGATGGAGTATGATGAAACACCTTATAAAACTGAGCTCATGACCTCATTACCGTCCCAAATACGAAACCAGATTACCGTCCCAAACACGAGACCAGATTACCGTCCCAAGCACGAAACCAGATTACCGTCCCAAACACGAGACCAGATTACCGTCCCAAACACGAGACCAGATTACCGTCCCAAGCACGAGACCAGATTACCGTCCCAAACACGAGACCAGATTACCGTCCCAAGCACGAGACCAGATTACCGTCCCAAACACGAGACCAGATTACCGTCCCAAACACGAGACCAGATTACCGTCCCAAGCACGAGACCAGATTACCGTCCCAAACACGAGACCAGATTACCGTCCCAAACACGAGACCAGATTACCGTCCCAAGCACGAGACCAGATTACCGTCCCAAACACGAGACCAGATTACCGTCCCAAACACGAGACCAGATTACCGTCCCAAGCACGAGACCAGATTACCGTCCCAAACACGAGACCAGATTACCGTCCCAAGCACGAGACCTCCCATGCAGTGACATACGAGATAATGGACTCACACGCTTGTGTGTTGTATCCAGTATAAATATTCCTTAAGTGAAAAGCACATGATTTTACGCAAAATTGTAATTAAGGCGGAAGTGAAAATATTTTCCATGAGATTACATAATTCCCTTTTATAAAAAATTATTTACGCAATGTTTTAATGAGTTTCAAAATACTGTTTAGAAAAAAGGCAGTTTTCGAGATATAATCCATAGCGATAACATTTACTATTTTGGTTTTTGCTTATTGATAAAAAAAGTCTTTCCGTATCACCGCAGGAAGCAGATATCGCGTTAGGTCCCTTCGCTGTGAGTTTCAGTCGTCTTGAAGTGGTCGACTTCTCGTGGCCAATACACATTGGATTGTCGAAGATCCTGGGAGGTCGAGGGCGGCCGGAGGTGGACCCGTGGGGTTTCTTGTTGCCCTTCACGCCCCTGGTGTGGGCGGCCATCCTGACCTCGCTGCTGGTGATGTCTCTGACAGTGTCTCTTTTAAGCTCCTGCTCCTCTCATGAGATCGCTGATGCACATCTTTGGTTTTCAAAAACCTTCAACTATATTCGCGTATTATTACAACAGGGTAGGTAACCTCTGGCACCTTCTCCATAGTATTAATATTATGCGAATACATCGGTACCACTACTGGTGCAATTAGGAGGACGCATAGCCTCTGGGAAGAGAATAATGAGCGTATAAAGGAAATTCTTGTCTTTTGTTTCTAAATACGCATGAGTATTTTATTCTCTTACCACCTCTTTTTATTATTATGATATATATTATACAAGGTTACACAATTATATAACTTGAGCTGTATTTTTAGACTTGAGCAGATCGGATGAGTGGTGGTGGGAGAGGATGGTGATGCTGGTGTGGATGATGGTGATGCTGGTACTATCACGGAGCTACTCGGGCAACCTCTTGGCTCTCCTGGCCGTCAGATACATTCCTCATCCCTACCAGACCCTCGAAGACGTTGTGCACGACCCCTCAGTCAAAATGATATGGAAAGCTAACACCATATATGAAAACTATTTTCGAGTACGCCACTATACGCTATCGTCTTGTAGTGTATATATATATATTGATAAACATATTTTGTTTCAAGAACTAACAAAAATATTCTCAATGAATGCTTCATGACGGAACCTGACCTTCTTAACTTGCTGAATCCTGCGAAGACGTCAACATCGGGCATCTACCAGAAGGTTGGAGACCTGGAGACTAGGGCGCGGGTGGTCCGGAGACCACACTCCCAGATCCTGGCTGCCCTCGATACCCTGGTCAGGCGCGGAGACCACGTCCTCCTCGACAATGACGCCAGTCTCATCAACCTTATGGTTGATGATTTCCTGCGCACAGGTACGCTACCGTGAGCGACGGTAGTTAGGAGAAGAAAGCGCTGAGGCGGTGTGAGCAAACAATATTATGTTTAGCAAGACCATAATGCAGCATGTTTACCTGAAGCAGCAGTAGTGTGGTGCCCTCACCTGAAGCAGCGGTAGTGTGGTGCCCTCACCTGAAGCAGCAGTAGTGCGGTGCCCTCACCTTAAGTAGCAGTAGTGTGGTGCCCTCACCTGAAGCAGCAGTAGTGCGGTGCCCTCACCTTAAGTAGCAGTAGTGTGTTGCCCTCACCTGAAGCAGCAGTAGTATGGTGCCCTCACCTGAAGCAGCAGTAGTGCGGTGCCCTCACCTTAAGTAGCAGTAGTGTGGTGCCCTCACCTGAAGCAGCAGTAGTATGGTGCCCTCACCTGAAGCAGCAGTAGTGCGGTGCCCTCACCTTAAGCAGCAGTAGTATGGTGCCCTCACCTGAAGCAGCAGTAGTATGGTGCCCTCACCTGAAGCAGCAGTAGTATGGTGCCCTCACCTGAAGCAGCAGTAGTATGGTGCCCTCACCTGAAGCAGCAGTAGTGCGGTGCCCTCACCTTAAGTAGCAGTAGTATGGTGCCCTCACCTGAAGCAGCAGTAGTATGGTGCCCTCACCTGAAGCAGCAGTAGTATGGTGCCCTCACCTGAAGCAGCAGTAGTATGGTGCCCTCACCTGAAGCAGCAGTAGTATGGTGCCCTCACCTGAAGCAGCAGTAGTATGGTGCCCTCACCTGAAGCTGCAGTAGTATGGTGCCCTCACCTGAAGCAGCAGTAGTATGGTGCCCTCACCTGAAGCAGCAGTAGTATGGTGCCCTCACCTGAAGCAGCAGTAGTATGGTGCCCTCACCTGAAGCAGCAGTAGTATGGTGCCCTCACCTGAAGCAGCAGTAGTATGGTGTCCTCACCTGAAGAAGCAGTAGTATGGTGCCCTCACCTGAAGCAGCAGTAGTACGGTGCCCTCACCTTAAGCAGCAGTAGTATGGTGCCCTCACCTGAAGCAGCAGTAGTATGGTGCCCTCACCTTAAGCAGCAGTAGTATGGTGCCCTCACCTTAAGCAGCAGTAGTATGGTGCCCTCACCTTAAGCAGCAGTAGTGCGGTGCCCTCACCTTAAGCAGCAGTAGTATGGTGCCCTCACCTGAAGCAGCAGTAGTATGGTGCCCTCACCTGAAGCAGCAGTAGTGCGGTGCCCTCACCTTAAGCAGCAGTAGTGCGGTGCCCTCACCTTAAGCAGCAGTAGTGCGGTGCCCTCACCTGAAGCAGCAGTAGTGCGGTGCCCTCACCTTAAGCAGCAGTAGTATGGTGCCCTCACCTGAAGCAGCAGTAGTATGGTGCCCTCACCTTAAGCAGCAGTAGTATGGTGCCCTCACCTTAAGCAGCAGTAGTATGGTGCCCTCACCTTAAGCAGCAGTAGTATGGTACCCTCACCTGAAGCAGCAGTAGTATGGTGCCCTCACCTGAAGCAGCAGTAGTATGGTGCCCTCACCTGAAGCAGCAGTTGTATGGTGCCCTCACCTGAAGCAGCAGTAGTATGGTGCCCTCACCTGAAGCAGCAGTAGTGTGGTGCTTCACCTGAAGCAGCAGTAGTATGGTGCCCTCACCTGAAGCAGCAGTAGTGTGGTGCCCTCACCTGAAGCAGCTGTAGTATGGTGCTTCACCTGAAGCAGCAGTAGTATGGTGCCCTCACCTGAAGCAGCAGTAGTATGGTGCCCTCACCTGAAGCAGCAGTTGTATGGTGCCCTCACCTGAAGCAGCATTAGTATGGTGCCCTCACCTGAAGCAGCAGTAGTATGGTGCTTCACCTGAAGCAACAGTAGTATGGTGCCCTCACCTGAAGCAGCAGTAGTATGGTGCCCTCACCTGAAGCAGCAGTTGTATGGTGCCTTCACCTGATGGAACAAATCAACACCTAGAAAAAGTGAAGAGTCATCCTGCCAAATGGGTACCGTTACTGATAGTTGTATAGTGAGTTATGATCATAAACAAGTCTTACCTAATAATTCTTCAAAACAAAAGGAAAATGGGTACTTGTATGGCTGTTTTTTTAGGAGCATCAACTGTTACGAAAAGATTAATGAAAGAGACTTCAGCAACAGACAATATGGAAATGCTTAAAATTATCATTTCAGAACCCGCCTTCTTCATTAACATTTCATGAGCATGTGTGTTGTTGTTGTTGTTGTACAAAGCTACGTATATTGACAGGAAGGTGTGATTTCTACAAGTCTAGGGAAGGGTACTTTGCCTTCCCATACTCGCTCGTCCTGCAGAAGGACAGTCCTCTTCTTCCTAGTGTCAACGAAAGGTTTGCATTATTTGTATTATATTTTATAAGTGGTTTTTAAATTTCTTAAAACATATATTTATATATTTCCTAATGAGTGGACGTTATTAAATGTGTTTAGTGAGCGCCTTAACATGACTTCCGGGTGAACAGTGTTGCTTAATGTGTCTCCCCCTCTCTGTCTCTCTCTCTCTCTCTCTCTCTCTCTCTCTCTCTCTCTCTCTCTCTCTCTCTCTCTCTCTCTCTCTCTCTCTCTCTCTCTCTCTCTCTCTCTCTCTCTCTCTCTCTCTCTCTCTCTCTCTCTCTCTCTCTATCTCTCTCTCTCTCTCTCTCTCTCTCTCTCTCTCTCTCTCTCTCTCTCTCTCTCTCTCTCTCTCTCTCTCTCTCTCTCTCTCTCTCTCTCTCTCTCTCTCTCCTCTCTCTCTCTCTCTCTCTCTTAAAAATAATATATTGGCCTTTCATTTGCGATTGGTGGTTCACTGTTGGCGGGAGCTCAGTGGACAGAGTGAAATATTAAAAGATAAACCAGATATACCAAAGTGATTTGAGAATAAGGCAGGATCTGCGAAACCTTTGAAGCTGTGGGAGGACTGTCTGTTTTATGCTACTATAGCCGATGTACGAATATCAGAAAATTTATGTTAATTTTTCTGTGATCATAATAGTGTATTTTACCATAAAGAATGTTTTATTTATTTATTTATTTATTTATTTATTTATTTATTTATTTATTTTCTGGTAGTGCCAAAATCGTCATGGAGACCAGAATGTGAACCCTTGACCACAATTTCTTCTTGAATCTTGACGGCCCCGACGGGCATATGTCAGTCCCGTTCCATAGGCTGTTCCCCCTGCAAAGTTGGGTTAGGCTAACGCCAAAGCGTCTAGCCTCCAACCTTGGACAAACATACATTCTCTCTTTCAGCTTTAAATAGATAACTTATTTTTGTTTTACAGAGTGCTGGACCTGATGGAGGCCGGCTTCTATCTGTACTGGACCGGGGAGTCAGGCACCAGCGCCTCACCCTGTGCCTACCCGCCCTCAAGGGTCACTGTCAACACGGCCCTCGCAGTTTCTGACCTCTGGGTAATGATGCAACGTCTTACTCGCAATGACGAGGGGAATAATGCTGAAATAGTATTATAATTTGGGGGAGGAGGATTGAGAAGTATTGTAAATGTTTTATCTGATGTTGAAGGGTATGTTCCTAATGCTGCTTGGTGGCCACGTCGTGGGTCTGCTGGCGCTGCTGCTGGAGGCTGTCACCACCCGGATATAAGTCTTCTGATGCGCGTTTCACATCACCTGGAATAAGGAAATGCAGTGTGTAAATTGTCCTCATTTTGAAATTACTATAAAAAATGAGTTTGATAAAATTACATAATTTTATACCATTATTTCATTATTAGATAACCTTAAAATGTTTTGAAAAAAATATATTCGTCATAATTTCGAAACAGGGTTTAGAAATTTTTGTTATTTGTATGGTATTATTATTATTATTATTATTATTAATAGTACAAGTTGTTATTGTAGTTGTTATATTGATTGGATTATTACTTCGAGTACTGTTAGTAGTTATATATATATATATATATATATATATATATATATATATATATATATATATATATATATATATATATATATATATATATATATATATATATATATATATATATATATATATATATATATATATATGTCGTACCTAATAGCCAGAACTCACTTCTCAGCCTACTATGCAAGGCCCGATTTGCCTAATAAGCCAAGTTTTCCTGAATTAATATATTTTTTCTAATTTTTTTCTTATGAAATGATAAAGCTACCCATTTCATTATGTATGAGGTCAATTTTTTTTTTATTGGAGTTAAAATTAACGTAGATATATGACCGAACCTAACCAACCCTACCTAACCTAACCTAACCTATCTTTATAGGTTAGGTTAGGTTTGGTAGCCGAAAAAGTTAGGTTAGGTAAGGTTAGGTAGGTTAGGTAGTCGAAAAACAATTAATTCATGAAAACTTGGCTTATTAGGCAAATCGGGCCTTGCATCATAGGCTGAACGCTGAGAAGTGCGTTCTGGCTACTAGGTACGACATATATATATATATGTATATATATGTATATATATATATATATATATATATATATATATATATATATATATATATATATATATATATATATATATATGTCGTACCTAGTAGCCAGAACGTACTTCTCAGCCTACTATGCAAGGCCCGATTTGCCTAATAAGCCAAGTTTTCATTAATTAATGTTTTTTCGACTACCTAACCTACCTAACCTAACCTAACCTATAAAGATAGGTTAGGTTAGGTTAGGTAGGGTTGGTTAGGTTCGGTCATATATCTACGTTAATTTTAACTCCAATAAAAAAATTGACCTCATACATAATGAAATGGGTAGCTTTATCATTTCATAAGAAAAAAATTAAAGAAAATATATTAATTTAGGAAAACTTGGCTTATTAGGCAAATCGGGCCTTGCATAGTAGGCTGAGAAGTGCGTTCTGGCTACTAGGTACGAAATATATATATATATATATATATATATATATATATATATATATATATATATATATATATATATATATATATATATATATATATATACATCCTCACAGACCGACATCACCTCAGCACTGAAACAATGATTATCAAGAAACAAACAACGTTATATGGAGGACCTATGGCAATTCCACGACCAAGAGATGGCGTCCTGATTCTTGCAGGAATTAACCTCACTGAGGACCAAATCACTCTCCTAAATCTGGGCATAAACTGTCACGTTATGTCCAGACCGAGTGAGATGGCCCGGAAAGTGGAGTTGGAAATTCTGTTGGACGACATATTCGACCCCGAGACACAAAAGAAGGTCACTACCAAAGATACCTTACAAGCAGAACTTATTGCGGAAGGAGGAAAGAATCGAGGCAATTACAGAAGCACCATACTGTCCCCCGAGCTCAAAGCGGCAGCCAAAAGCCTTCGTGAGAACAAGGAGATAGTTGTCAGGAGAGGTGACAAGTCGCCAATATACGTCATTCTTAAAAAAGACGAATATCTGGCGAAAATGAACCTCATACTCTCTGACCAAACCAAATTCCAAAGGGTAACGAAGGACACTACAGCCGAATTGAAAGCAAAGGTCAACAAACTAATCGAAACCGTGAACGCCAAAAAATCAGGACTCCACCTGCCAAAGATTATTGGGGAATATAAACCTGGATATGCGTATGGAAATGTCAAGACACACAAGCCTGGAAACCCACTTCGGCCAATCATTAGCCAGATACCCACACCCACGTACAGACTAGCGAAGCGACTCAACGGCCTGCTGACTCCTTATGTCCCTTGCGCCTTCAGCCTGAAGTCACCAAAGGAATTTGTTGACTTACTGTGGGGAACACGGGCCAAAGAAATAAGAGCCTCGTTGGACGTAGAATCGCTGTTCACCAACGTACCAGTGGACGAGACAATCGGGATGATAGCCGACAGAGTGTATCGTGATCCAGCCTGTACTCCTCTTGACTTACCAGAAAATATCCTAAGGAAACTACTCCAAGCTTGTACTAAAGAGGCACCCTTCTTGAGCCCGGATGGGCACATGTATAAGCAAGTAGATGGGGTCGCCATGGGTTCTCCCCTAGGTGTCCTGTTTGCAAGCTTCTACATGGGTACCATCGAGCAAAAAGTCTTAGTCGACATGAACTTGAAACCGGCCATATACTGCAGGTATGTTGACGACATTTTTACACAGGTACCTGATGTCAGACATCTGCAGGAGCTGAAGGAGGCATTTGAGCGGAGTTCCATGCTGCGTTTCACTTACGAGATGGAAAAGGATGGGAAGTTGCCCTTTCTAGATGTAACAGTCATGGAAAAGAGCGGAGGTTTCCACACTGCAGTCTACACTAAGGAAACGAACATAGGAATGTGCCTAAATGCCAAAAGCGACTGCCCAGATAGGTACAAGAGGAGTGTTGTTAACGCAAATGTCGACCGTGCTCTCAGCCACAGCTCAGAATGGAAGCAAGTCGACGAAGAACTCTGTAGGGTAAGGCAGGTCCTAGTCAACAACGGCTTCTCCAATGGTTTCGTCGAAGACATCATAAGAAGGAAAGTGAAACGCCATGCAACCTCTGAAGAGACAACCAACACAACACCTATACCCCCTATTAGACGATTTTACAGGAACACCTTTTCCACAACTCATAAAACGGAGGAAAGGGTCCTGAAAGATATTGTTAATAGAAACGTTATCCCTACAGACATCAATCAGAGGATACAACTGACGATTTACTATAAAACCAGAAAAACGACCAGCCTACTCATGAGAAACTCTCCAGACACAAAACAGAACGCTTTAAAAGAGACCAACGTCGTCTATGCCTTCAAATGCCCACTTGGGGACTGTAAGCTCCAAAAAACCCAGTATATAGGCAAGACAACAACATCTCTTTCTAGGCGTTTAACGATGCATAAGCAACAGGGCTCCATTAAGGAACATATAATCTCTTCCCACAACCAAACCATCGCCAGAGAAATCCTAGTAAACAACACAGAAATCATCGATAGATACAGCGATAGCCAGAGGCTTGACGTTTGCGAGGCTCTACACATCAAGAAGTCAACACCAGCAATCAACAGCCAATTAATGCACAACTATATTCTACCCACCTCAAGACTCCGCTCCAATATAGAAGCATCAAGAAATATGGACCAATAGGCTTTCTACAATCACTTCTATTCAATACCCATTGTTTCGTGTTCTGTCTTGTGTTGATGAAATTAATACCTTATTAAATACCACCTCACCCCATCCACCTCATTCAAATGTAGATATAAACAAATCGGAGATGTGTAAGTTCTATTCAGTTGTAAACTAAAGTGTTTGAAAATATAATAAGTTTTACGAAACGCGCTCAAGTGTCGCATCAGACTAGAAATAAAATTAAATTATGGAGAATTGATTTTTTAATTACCACCAACAGTGAAAAGAAATGTACGAAAGATTGAGAAAATTCGTGTTAGAATTATTAATCTTACATTTCGGTCATATTTAATAATATATATATATATATATATATATATATATATATATATATATATATATATATATATATATATATATATATATATATATATATATATATATATATATATATATATATATATGTCGTACCTAATAGCCAGAACGCACTTCTCAGCCTACTATTCAAGGCCCGATTTGCCTAATAAGCCAAGTTTTCATGAATTAATGTTTTTTCGTCTACCTAACCTACCTAACCTAACCTAACCTAGCTTTTTTTGGCTACCTAACCTAACCTTACCTATAAATATAGGTTAGGTTAGGTTAGGTAGGGTTGGTTAGGTTCGGTCATATATCTACGTTAATTTTAACTCCAATAAAAAAAAATTGACCTCATACATAGAGAAAAGGGTTGCTTTATCATTTCATAAGAATAAAATTATAGTAAATATATTAATTCAGGAAAACTTGGCTTATTATGCAAATCGGGCCTTGAATAGTAGGCTGAGAAGTGAGTTTTGGCTACTAGGTACGACATATATATATATATATATATATATATATATATATATATATATATACATATATATATATATATATATATATATATATATATATATATATATATATATATATATATATATATATATATATATATATATACATATATATATATATATATATATATATATATATATATATATATATATATATATATATATATATATATAGATATATTGCTTTGAGAGTCTGAGCGCCTGGGGTAAATGTGCACTCAAGTTTTTAAATGAGGATGGTGAGGAACTCATTGGGAAAACTAGAGACCCATGAGCAGCCAGTTTCCTGTTCCAGCGCTTCAGTGTCGCAGTTCAGAGAGGAAATGCGTGCTGTATCCTAGGTACGCACCCAACCTCCGAGGAGCTGGACGAGGTCTTCGAACGCTGATTGTTTAATTGTTATAAATTTGTATATATATATTTATATATATGTTTTCAAAACAAAAACAAAAAATACTAACGAAATATTTCAATTCAAATGCAGATCAATTGACACAGCTCAATTTCATCACCAATTGTATTATAAAATAAGAAGAACAGTTAAAAAACGAAATAAAAACAATGAAAAAAGAAACAAATAAGCTATACCTACGAAATGAACGGTATGGTAAACAACACAGCTCAATTCCAACACAACGTCACACAAAATAATTAAATCAAAATGAAAATTAATAAAAATCTATGAAAAATGAATTTATGAATGAAATTGGAAACATTGAAATCGAATCGTAACATATTTTGAGTATCATATGTTGCTCTTACGTGCAACAAATGGCGCTGTTTAAAAAAAAAACATATTTTTATCTGTCACTGGTGTGGCATCTTAATTGTAGGAATATAAAAACACCTACGTATTCGAATGGAACGTTGTGTCAAAATTTCAAAGCAATCGGTGAAGAACTTTCGGAGATTACAGCACCTGTTGCTCCTACGTCCTACAGATGGCGATGTTTCTCCAAAAAAGCATGTTTTTTTCCTGTCACAGGTGAGGCATGTATATAGTAGGTATATATAAACACTCGCCTATTCGAATGCAATGTGCGAAAATTTCAAAGCAATCGGTAAAGGGGTTTTGAAAATTTCTCTCGCACGAAAAAAACACGAAGAGCACAGCTTTAAAAAAAAACTTTTTCTGAAAAACTGAGTTTTTCATGGTTTTTTCATGTGTTTTTCATTTTAAGGAAATCTTCGAAACCTCTTTACCGATTGCTTTGAAATTTTGACACAACGTTGCATTCGAATAGGTGCGTCTTTTTATATATCTAGCAACACGCATGCGTTGCTAGATATATAAAAACGCCAGCAGAGTGCCAGCAGAGTGCTCCTGGCAGTATGGGTTCGAGTCACTTCTGGGGTGTGAGTTTTCAGTTGCATATAGTAATGGGACCATTCAGGCTTGTTCGCATTTGTGTTCCTCACGTGTGCCCCAAAGAATGTGGTGATTTGATAAAATACCATGCCCAAGATTACCAACCGAGTGCCGGCGGGAGGGATGGAAATAGCCTCGGCTACCATCCTCTTTTGTCCGGAAGTGTTGGTCGAGCGGTTACTCTTTGAGTTACCTACCTGAGTTACTCTTTCAAACTAATTGATCTAAAACGCTATCTAGAGAGAGAGTCAGTACTCCGATTTACACATGAAAATAGTGAAAATAACAGTCTGCCATTCTTGGGTGTACTAATAACAAAAACAGGAACCTCTTTAAACACCAACGTATATACTAAGCCCACCAACATAGGATTATGCCTGAACGGTAGAAGTGAGTGCCACCAAAGATACAAAGCCAGTGTTCTCAATGCTTATATTCGTCGAGCGCTTACCCACTGCTCCGAATGGAACAACGTTAGTAGAGAGTTTGAAAGAGTAACTCAGGTATTGGTGAACAACGGATATAGCAACGCGCAAATAAACGCTGCTATAAGAAGACACTTGGACTAATGGTATAATCCTGAACCTAGAACAGAAACCACCTATTCCTCCAATAAAATTATATTACAAATCAACCATGCACAGTGAACATATAAAATAGGAACGAATAATGAAAGAAATAATCCGTAAAGGAGTAAAAAGCATTACTCCTAACCAAAACATTGACCTGATCATATTATACAAAACCAAGAAGACTTCTGAACTCCTTTTCAAAAACAGCCCGAAGCCGACGGAGAACCCTCTACAGCAGTCAAGCGTTGTATACATGTACACTTGCCCCAATGAAGGATGTAACCTTCAATCTAAGGACATAGGTATGACGTCGACCAAGCTGACGAGGCGTTTGACATGTCATCTTCAATCCGGTGCCCCCAGGAATCACATGAGACAAGCCCATGACATCACCCTAACAAGAGAAATGTTGAACAAAAATACCCGTATAATAGACAGAACCCAAGATGTAAGAAGATTACAGATTCTTGAAGCATTTCACATAAGAATAGAACAACCTACCATGAACACCCAAATCACGGAACTATTTACTCTACCCACCATGAGAGTAAGGACAACACCAGAACACAAAAGGCACTGTTCAACATAACAGGCTAATTACACCTGATTAATCTTTGTATGTAGATAGGAGCTGCCTAGTATGGGCCAATAGGCCTTCCGCAGTTACCTTTATTCTTATTTTCCTATGTGCTTCATCCCCCATTTTCCCTTATGTATCCCCCATGTTTTTACCTCTATTGTCTTATTACCTGACCCAGTGCAGGTATAAATCAACCAGTTCTGAAAATTCTTTTCACTTGAGAATGAACCATGGAGGTTCGAAACGTTGTGCAAATTGTATAAATAAGTGTAAAACATTCTATAATAATTCACTTTTTTCTTCACCTTGAAATTACGAAAATGAGTTTTGGAGAACTCCTCTTTCAGCTAAGCCCTGATGCTAAGAAAATAGTTAGAGGGATAGAAGCCCTAAACCAGAAGATAGTAAATACAGAATATGCGGTCATATTCAATGAGACATGTTTATATAAACATACTATATAGATGTAACGTCTGGGACGGTAAATAACATGCTTTTTCTGAAAAACTGTGTTTTTCATGTGTTTTCCATGTAAGGGAAATCTTTGAATCCTCTTTACCGATTGCTTTGAAATTTTGACACAACGTTGCATTCAAATAGGCGCATCTTTTTATGTATTTACTATATACATGCCTCACCTGTGACAAGTAAAAACATGCCTTTTTTTAAAAAACAGCGCCATCTGTTGGACGTAAGAGCAACACACGCTGTACTCTCCGAAAGTTCTTCAACGATTGCTTTGAAATTTTGACACAACGTTGCATTCGAATAGGCGATTCTTTTCATATACATACTATATAGATGCCACCACCTGTGACAGGTAAAAACATGCGTTTTTGAAAAACAGCGCCATCTGTTGCACATAATAGCAATATTCACACTATACTAAATATGTCACGAATTCCATTTCAGTGTTTCAGATTGCATTGATAAATTTTATTTTCATGGATTTCGGTTTATTTTATTTTTATGTAATTTTTTTGTGTGACATTGTGTTGGAACTGAGCTGTGTTGTTTACCATACCGTTCATCTATATAAATAAAAATGGAAATGTTCGTTTGTTCAAAATCGCTAATCTCCGAAAGTTCTTCACCAATTGCTTTGAAATTTTCACATAATGTTCCATTCCCATCCGGCCAGGTTTTTATATACATACTATATAGATATCACGTCTGGGACGGTCAAAAAACATGTTTTTTCTGAAAAATTGTGTTTGTCATGTGTTTTTCATATGAGGGAAATCTTCAAAACCTCTTTACCAATTGCTTTGAAATTTTGACACAATGTTGCATTCAAATAGGCGCGTCTTTTTAAATATACATGTCTCACCTGTGACAAGAAAAAACATGCTTTTTTGGACAAGCAGCGCCATCTGTTGGACGTAAGAGCAACACTCGCTGAAATTTCTGAAAGATCTTCACCGATTGCCTTGAAATTTTGACACAACGTCGCATTCGAATAGGCGCGTCTTTTTATATAACTACTATATAGATGCCACCCCTGTGACAGACAAAAACATGCGTTTTTGAAAAACAGTGCCATCTGTTGCACATAATGGAACATGCACGCTATACTAAATATATCACGAATTCCATTTCAATGTTTCCGATTGAACTGATAATCTTTATTTTTATAGATTTCGATTTATTTTATTTTTATTGAATTATTTTGTGTGACATCGTGTTGGAATTGAGCTGTGTTTTTACCATACCGTTCATTTCGTAAATATAAGTATAGGTGCCACACCTGTGACAGGTAAAACTATGCTTTTCTGGAGTTGCTCCTGAGCTACCGTGCAGTGAGGACGTGTCGCCTGCTGCTCCGGTGGTTTGAGTCGGTTCTCACTACGTGAAGAGAGCCATGGGGAAGGCTCAGCGCAAGAGGGAATGGAAGCAGCTTTCGGACGAGGAGGGACGGTGGACCGATGTGCAGCAGGCACCAAAGAAGACTGCTATCGAGGCCTTACCACTTGCTTCTACCAGCAAGTCAGCGGACATAATGGACCTAGAGAGGACAGCGTCAGTCACACACCAGCCAGTGTCAGTCAATGCTTCTCTGTCCGCAACGCTGCCGCGGGACGGCAGTATGAGTCAGGAGAGGACACCACCGGTTTCACGCCAGCCAGTGTCAGCCATTGTTCCTCTCTCCACAGCCCAGCCGCAGGACAGCAGTATGAGACAGGGGAGGTCACAACCAGTCTCACACCAGACATCGCCAGCCTCTGCACTTCTTCCAAAATTCAAGATCATGCAGACCGACCACTTTCCTACAGCATATGGAGTAGTAACGGCAATGGAAAAAGAACAACCAGAGCTCAAACTTTCCATTACAGTCAACCTGAAGGGGGAAATAATAATGACACCACAAGACCAACAGACTGCACATTACTTAGAGAAGGTAAGAGTCCTGCAGGGGAAACCTGTGTGCTTGGTAAAGCTGGACCCTTCAGAAAGACGCACACGAGTCGTGCTTTTGGGATACCCAATCGACTGTTCCCTGGATCCAGTACTAGAACACAAGCAAATCCTGAATGCGGAACGTTGCTGCACAAAAGTAGACAAGGCAGCGACGCGTCAGGTTCTGGTGACCGTCATGGAACCTGTGCCAGAAACTTTCGGTCTTGGAAATTGGGGGACATACCGACAGAGGCCATACGTCCCGGAAGCCCTACGCTGCTTCAGGTCTCAGAAATACGGCCACCATCAGTCACGCTGCACAGGACAGGAGAGGTGCGGAGTGTGCAGCCTGAGACATCCAACCAAAGACTGTATTGCCAAGCACAAGGCAAACCAGACCACAACAGCCAAATGTCCAAATTGTGGAGGCAAACATCATGCCTGGAGCACAACCTGCTCTGCACGGAAACAAAAAGTGCAGACAGCTCAGGCCAGGGTCAACACACTGACCAGCAGTACATCCACCAACACCAACGTCTGGAACACTCGTGCACAGCCACAACAGCCACCCACTCTCACAGTGCAAAATTTCCGGAATCTGTTAATTCCGAATCAGACATTACACGAAAGTGTTGCAGAAGTACAGCAAGTGCAAAAGAGCAGCAAACACTTACTTTCGGAATCTACTCACCAGCTATACAGTTTTACCGAGGTCCAGCTGAAAACCATCGTGAAGATCATGGCAGAGACCATTATCAATTGCCTACAGATGACGCAAAACGCCTCACAGCAACAGACTCAAGACATCACTTGTGTGATAATGGACAAGATCGTGCAGCAGACCACAGTTACACGAGAAATAGACAGTCTCCGACGGGATGGAGCACGAGAGGACAACCAACGCAACTTGGACATACTGACTACCGACACCAGTCGGATAGTCAAGACACCGGAACATCAACACTAACAAACGCAACTGTAAGAAGCTGTGACCATCCACGATCGACAGACTCTTCCGACACGGGAGACAGACAACAACAGCCAATGCAGTCTGATATGCAGCAACGCCAACAAAGACGTATTGAACAGCAGAGATGCACAGGTTCCACCAACACAAGAAACGGCCACGAGCATTCAATGCAGTCCGACTTGCAGCAATACCACCAACAAAGTGATGGACCACAGTTATGCACAGATTCCAACAATGCCGGGGATGACCACGGACAATCCATGCGGTCCGACCTGCAGCACTTCCAACAACATAGCGATGGACCACAGTTATGCACAGATTCCAACAACGTCGGGGATGACCACGAACTGTCAATGCAGTCCGATTTGCAGCGATACGACTTGCGAGGCGGAGAATATAGAGGTCGATTCCGAGGAGGAGTTCTAGTAGAACAAGCAACACCAACCGAACCCGTCGTCTGGCCATTACGAATTCTGCAGTGGAACATACAGGGTCTTGGAAATAAAAGACACACACTTCAGGAGGCTGCAATCAGCACGAAAGCAGATTTAATCGTTTTGGAGGAAACTCTTTTTCCCTGCCACGAAATCCTTCAAATTGGCTGGTTATCAGCACTATGTTCTACCGTATGAGCAGGGGAGACAAAGAGGATTAATGACCCTAGTCAGGAACACAATACCCAGCAAGAAAATAGACTCGGTTTCATGTGGGGATGGAGTAGAGGTATTAGCAGTTACAGTGAATATGGCTAATTTTGAGCTCCTCATATACAACGTCTACAAGCCCCCTAGACGTAAACTAGCAGCAGAGGCAGTGCTTGCCTTGGCCACGCAGGAAAATGTAATTATTGCTGGAGATTTTAATGCTCATCATCCAGAGTTAGGTGCAACTGGGCCAGCCAATGCAGATGGGCGCCATTTAGCTGCAGCTCTGCGTGAAGTACCTGAAATTACGCTTCTCAACACTGGGGAACCCACTCACATTCTAGGAGTGATCTTACATTCATCTCAACAGCACTCCGGCAACAGGCGAAGTGGGAAGTAGACCCGGTGATCACCAGTGACCACTATGCTACTGTCACGACACTCAACCTGGCACGACCTCCTCCACCACCTGCGCAGCCTCGGTGGAATTTAGGAAAGGCCAATTGAAATGTATACCAAGCAGTACTTGACAAATGGTATGCAACGTACACGCCACCTGAGGATTTGAACATACACGAGACCAATCTGCAGGAGGCCGTTGCAGTTGCTGCAAACAAAGCTATTCCCATCATTATCACAGGTAACACAAAACGAAAGAACTATTGGTTCTATAGTAATGAAGTTAAAGAACAGAACCACAGAGTCAACATCTTCCGAAAACATCTAAAGAGAAACCCCACACCAGAAGGAAGAACTCTGCTACGAGCGGTGATATCTGAAGCAAGACGAGTTTCTAGAGAAGTAAAGGAGGCAAGATGGTTTGAGTGGTGTCAAACTCTAAATGAACATAGTAGTCTTGGCAAGATATGGGGTCAGATTAAAACTATATCAGGTCGTCCAGCCCGGCCACAGGCATGTATTCAACCATTGCAGGAGGCTGAGAGACTTGCTCTCCAATTTGCAGAAAGAACAGCTTCATATCAGCTTCCTGCAATGGTCCGAAGGCAGCAAGTACACTTACGACAAGAGAGGATGACAGTCATTCATGAGGGCATAGCTATGCATGACGAGTGTGACTGTCCCTTCGCCGAACTGGAACTAAGCAGAGCCAAAAAAGGTGGTAAGGACACTGCACCAGGTGCTGATAACATTACATACTCAATGATCGCACATGCAGGTCCTGCTGGAGAACGAGGAATCTTGGACGTCATCAATGCTTCTTGGCAGCAAGGCAAACTACCAACCTCTTGGAAGAAAGCAGACATCATACCGATTCCTAAGCCGAAAGAACCTGGCAATTACAGACCCATTTCATTAACATCATGCATTAGTAAAACTGCAGAACGGATGGTCTTAAATAGGCTCCTGTGGAAGACTGGAGACCTTCATAGACACATATTTGGCTTCACTAGAGGTGTAGGTACTGCCAACTGCATAGCAACATTACTAGGAACAGTTAACTCGGGTCCAGCTATAGTGGTCTTCCTTGATCTAGATAAAGCATTTGAACTTGCAAGCCCGCAAGCAATACTACACACCTTAGTTAAAAAAGGTGTGAAGGGGAAAATGCTAGCATGGATTCAAGATTACCTAAGTCACAGGTATGCCAGAGTAAAGTTGCAAGGACAAGTGTCGGACTACCACTTGCACGAGAATGGGACTCCACAATTAGGAGTCCTCAGTCCTAGTCTTTTTAACATCCTTATGGAAAACCTTGTTACCATGTCCTTTACAGAAGGGGTTAATTTGCTCAGCTATGCTGATGATATAGCATTAGTCATTACAGGTCCTTCACTTCTAAATAAAGCTCAAGGTGCTTTAGATAAAGTGACATCTGAATGCAGTGTTTTAGGGGCTAAAAATATCTGCACAGAAGTCTAAGGCGATGAGACTAGGTGGCAACGCTCCAGACAGGCACCTACGCATTCAAGACATTAACCTTCAGTGGGTTACACAATATCGATATCTCGGAGTGTGGATTAATTTTAAAATGACATTCAATAAGCAAATTCAATATCTAAAGGAGAGAGCAAAGTCACGAATGAATATAATGAGAGCGATCACAGGGCCCCGTCTAGGAGCGGGACACAGAGTGTTGAGAATGTTTTACATACACGCCGTTCGTTCCCTGGTTGATTATGCAGCACCTGCCTTACTCACTCTTTATCCTGGTCAGTGGGCAAACGTTGAGGTTCTTCAAAATGATGCATTGCGGATCATAACAGGTGCTCCCAGATGGACTAAAATACTGAACCTAAGACTCGAAACAAAGCTAACGTCGCTTGAAATAAGGGTAAAGGGGATTGCTGCGTGCATGCTGACCAAGATATTGACTAGACCTAGAATCAGTTCACTTAAAGATATAATCACTGGAGCACTAACTCTGGACAGAAAAGCCTCCAATGGCAACAGGTGAACCCATTGTGCGATAAACACCATCAATACGTTCGATATGGCAAACACAGTCACTGAGAAGGGTGTCGACGAAATACATGCAGACTTTGTTATACAAGCCCCTTGGGAATCTCTGCCAGCAGACTTTAAGATTATGGCTCTTGAAGGAAAGAAGAACCAGACACATCCTTATCTGCTACATAACATTGCACAGATGCATATAGAAGCAAACATGGCATCCGACAGCTTCACTTACTTCACGGATGGGTCAGTAGACCAGCAGGGACAAGAAACCGGAGCTGCAGTTAAAGCGGGAAACTCTGTATATAGTTGGAGGCTCTCAAATGGGTGTTCGACTTTACAAACAGAGATGCTAGCCATTCAAAAGGCTTTGGAACATGCTCTTGCTGAACACCGACAACATGTTATCATCCATACAGATTCGAGAACCGCCATTGAAACCTTGCAACAAGAACACATATGTGATAACATCCATCTGATCACAAATGTCTTGTCATTCATGCACACACTCAAACAACAAGGCCGACGGGTACTTATCAACTGGGTGCCAAGTCATGTGGGACTAATAGGAAATGACATTGCAGACGAAGCTGCAAAACTTGCTACTAAGAGGGGACATGTAGACATTTACATACCACAGAGTCTATCCCAGATGAAGAAAGTAATTCGAACCAGAGCAATGCGAATGATGTACAGTGACCACACCACAGCAGTTGCAACATAAGGATCTGCAGGTTGGTACAAGAACTCAACCAACAACGAACCACTTAGTTTGATGAAAGGGGGCAGTAGAACAACAGAAGTGCACTTACATCGCATCAGGCTTGGATACCCATGTGCATGGGAAATAGGCTTACAGGTTCCGGAAGATGAGAGGAAATGTCAACACTGTGGAGGATTGCCCGACAGACCACTGGAACATTATCTAACACAGTGCACAGTTACAAACCCGTTCAGATTTCACCTTAGATTCAACAGAGCAGAGGAAGTTGTTAAACACATATGGCAAAATCTTACTGAAGCGACCATACGAGTCATGAATACTCATCCTCCGCCCAAGTAAACCAGACACAAGCATCACTTAGTGGGCCAGCCAGAGGCTTAGGGCCCGCGCAGGATTATCCCTGCTAAAAAAGAAGAAAAAAAAAATATATGCTTTTCTTGAAAAACAGCACCCTCTGTTGCATGTAAGAGCAACACACACATGCTATCTATACAAATAAAAATGGAAATGTTCGTTTGTTCAAAATCGCTAATCTTCGAAAGTCCTTCATCGATTGCTTTGAAGTTTTCACACAACGTTCCATTCGCATCTGAGCGAGTTTTTATATATATACTATATAGATGTCACGTCTGTAGCGGGAAAAAAACATGTTTTTTTGAAAAACTGTGTTTTTCATAAGAGGGAAATCTTCGAAACCTCTTTACCGATTGCTTTGAAATTTTGACACAACGTTGCATTCGAATAGACGAATGTTTTTATATACCTACTTTATACATACCCCACCAATGACACGAAAAAACATGATTTTTTGGGGGGAAAAAGAGCGCCATCTGTAGAACATAAGAGCATCACATGCTGTAATCTCCGAAAGTTCTTCTTCGATTACTTTGAAAATTTGACACATCGTTCCATTCGAATATGTGCAAGTTTTTATATACCTACTATTTAGATGCCACATCTGTGACAGGTAAAAACATACTTTTTTGGAAAAACAGCGCCATCTGTTGCACGTAAGAGCAACACACGCTATTCAAAATACGTTACGATTTCATTTCAATGTTTCCATTTGCATTGATAAATTGATTTTTCATAGATTTTGATTTATTTTCATTTGGATTTAATTATTTTGTGTGACATTGCATTCGAATTGAGCTGCGTTGTTTACCATAGTGTTCATTTCGTGAGTATTGTTTATTTGTTTCTTTTTTCATTGTTTTTCATTCCGTTTTTTAACTGTTCTTATTTTTCAGTGCAATTGGTGGAGAAATTGAGCTTTGTCGATTGATCTAAGTTTGAATTGAAATATTTCGTTAGTATTTTTTGGCTTTTTTTTAAAACAAGAAAATGGAAAACACGTTTATTTCACAGCTGCAAATGTGCAACAAACAGCTATGAATCCACCGGCTATAACGTTAAGTGCTTTCTTCACGTTATGTCAAATGACGCGTTTGCAAAAACACTGCTGTATTCAGAAGTGCCTACGTATTACACATGGAATGCCAGTAGAAAATCATTTGAACGACGCAAACGAGGAGAGCGAGTCGACGGACAACCTGGCATATTGAAATAAACTACGATAGGCAGACATCCACTGTGCATCCCAATCAAGATGAATGCTTCTTTCTTCGCATGATGTTGGTAAATGTGCATGGATCAACGTCTTGCAGCAATTGAGATGTGTCAGCGGCGTAACACATGCCAGTTTCCGTAGTGCATGTCACGCTCTGAATTAATTGGAGAACGACCGACAGTAGGATGTATGCAATCATATTGACCACCGGCTCTCCTTCATCTCCAACAGAGTTATGGGAGAAATATAAATCGCACATGTTGAAGATATTGTCCGTCGAATACGCAAGAAAAATTGAAATGTGAACATGGATTTCACAACAGAAATCTACAACGAAGCGTTGATAATGATTGAAGATTTGTGCTTAGACATCGCGAACAAAGTCCTCAATCAATTGGAAATGCTGTCACCGAATCGATCTGCTGCTGCTTCGTTCGATGTAGAGTTGCGTCGTGAACAAAGTTACAACACGGGTGATCTGTTGTCGTATGTGCAATCCAATATTCCTAATCTAAAGCTTGAAAGAACAGGTATTTACAATCAAATAGTTCAAACAGACAATAACGAGCTTGGAGAAATCTTCTTAGATACTCCTGGAAGAACTGGTAAAATCTTCCTAATTCAACCCGTTCTCGCAAATTTAATAAGTCAATATTGACTTACTAGTTGCGTGCATAGGTGTCATACTAAGCATAATAGTTTCCCTTGAAAAGCTTCATAGAAAACACCGACCTTACCTAACCTACTTAGTATGTTAAAATAAGCATCTTATAGCTTCGTAATTACAATTGTTACTTAACCTATTATAGGTATAGGTTAGGTAATAATTGTAATTACGAAGCAATAAGATGCTTATCTTAACATACTAAGTAGGTTAGGAAAGGTCGGTGTTTTCTATGAAGCTTTTCAAGGGAAACTATTATGTTAAGTATGTCACCTATGCACATATTTAATAAGTCAATATTGACTTATTAAATTTGCGAGAACGGGTTGCCTAATTAGATTGTTTCTGGCAGCATTTCGATCCCAAAATGGCATAGCCTTAGCTTTTGCATCGTCTGGAATAGCTGCGACATTGCTACCAGGTGGAAGAACTGCTACCTCGGCTTTGAAATTGCCATTGAACATGCAATTCATTGAAACTCCCACGTGCAACATTTCCAAAGCATCCGGCTCACGAACTTAACAATATTATTCATTCCAACATTCAAAGCGAGGCCGGCACATACAAGTCCGTCGACACTGTTGAGGAAGCAGAAGAAGCGGTTAATTATCAAGCAGAAATTTTTAATTCACTGGATATGCCAGGGATACCATCACACGTACACTAATTGGAAATCATCGTGCCAATTATCATGTTGCGAAATATCAACAAGACAAAACTTTGCAATGCCACGCGGCTTGCAGTAAAAAAAATTAATCAGCGACACCGTAGAAGCAACAATCTTGACACGACCTTTCAAAAGTGAAGATGTCCTCATTGATCACATTACTATGATTCCAACAGATATGCCATTTCAATTTAAGAGATTGTTATTTCCAATTCATTTGGGGTTTGCAAACACCATCAACAAAGCTCAGGGCAAATCTTTAGAAATGTGCAGTTTATATCTAAACACGAATTACTTCTCACATGGACAATTATATGTTGGGTGTCCTAGAGTCGGCAAACCAGACAATCTCTATACCACCACAGACAATGGAACAACAAAAAATATTGTATACCCACAAGCATTGTAAAATTAAACATATTAGAAACGTGCAATTTCTCTTTTCTTTCTTTTCCCTCTTATTCATACTGAGCCACAGCAACGCGTGGCGGTTACTGCTAGTATATGTATATATATATATATATATATATATATATATATATATATATATATATATATATATATATATATATATATATATATATATATATATATATATATATATATATTTATATATATATATATATATATATATATATATATATATATATATATATATATATATATATATATATATATATATATATATATATATATATGCGAACAAGCCTGAATGGTCCCCAGGACTATATGCGACTGAAAACTCACACCCCAGAAGTGACTCGAACCCATACTCCCAGGAGCAACGCAACTGGTAACTACAGGGCGCCTTAATCCGCTTGACCATCACGGCCGGACAAAAGGAAGTGATAGCCAAGGCTATTTGAACCACTTCCCCGCCGGCAACTCGGATGGTAATCTTGGGCATAGCATTTTTAGATTTAGGTGATTTGGTGAAACGCTATGCCCAAGATTACCATCCGAGTTGCCGGCGGGGAAGTGGTTCAAATAGCCTTGGCTATCACTTCCTTTTGTCCGGCCGTGATAGTCAAGCGGATTAAGGCGCCCTGTAGTTACCAGTTGCGTTGCTCCTGGGAGTATGGGTTCGAGTCACTTCTGGGGTGTGAGTTTTCAGTAGCATATAGTCCTGGGGACCATTCAGACTTGTTCCCATTTGTGTTCCTCATGTGTGCCCCAAAGAATGAGGTGATTTGGTGAAATGCTATGCCCAAGATTACCATCCGAGTTGCCGGCGGGGAAGTGGTTCAAATAGCCTTGGCTATCACTTCCTTTTGTCCGGCCGTGATGGTCAAGCGGATTAAGGCGCCCTGTAGTTACCAGTTGCGTTGCTCCTGGGAGTATGGGTTCGAGTCACTTCTGGGGTGTGAGTTTTCAGTCATATATATATATATATATATATATATATATATATATATATATATATATATATATATATATATATATATATATATATGTCGTACCTAATAGCCAGAACGCACTTCTCAGCCTACTATTCAAGGCCCGATTTGCCTAATAAGCCAAGTTTTCATGAATTAATGTTTTTTCGTCTACCTAACCTACCTAACCTAACCTAACCTAGCTTTTTTTGGCTACCTAACCTAACCTTACCTATAAATATAGGTTAGGTTAGGTTAGGTAGGGTGGGTTAGGTTCGGTCATATATCTACGTTAATTTTAACTCCAATAAAAAAAAATAGACCTCATACATAGAGAAAAGGGTTGCTTTATCATTTCATAAGAAAAAAATTATAGTAAATATATTAATTCAGGAAAACTTGGCTTATTAGGCAAATCGGGCCTTGAATAGTAGGCTGAGAAGTGAGTTCTGGCTACTAGGTACGACATATATATATATATATATATATATATATATATATATATGTCGTACCTAATAGCCAGAACGTACTTATCAGCCTACTATTCAAGGCCTGATTTGCCTAATAAGCCAAGTTTTCATGAATTAATGTTTTTTCGACTACCTAACCTACCTAACCTAACCTAACTTTTTCTGCTACCTAACCGAACCTAACCTATGAAGATAGGTTAGGTTAGGTTAGGTTAGGTAGGGTTGGTTAGGTTCGGTCATATATCTACGTTAATTTTAACTCCATTAAAAAAAAATTGACCTCATACATAATGAAATGGGTAGCTTTATCACTTCGTAAGAAAAAAACTAGAGAAAACATATTAATTCATGAAAACTTGGCTTATTAGGCAAATCGGGCCTTGCATTGTAGGCTGATCAGTGCGTTCTGGCTACTAGGTACGACATATATATATATATATATATATATATATATATATATATATATATATATATATATGTCGTACCTAATAGCCAGAACGCACTTCTCCGCCTACTATTCAAGGCCCGATTTGCCTAATAAGCCAAGTTTTCATGAATTAATGTTTTTTCGTCTACCTAACCTACCTAACCTAACCTAACCTAGCTTTTTTTGGCTACCTAACCTAACCTTACCTATAAATATAAGTTAGGTTAGGTTAGGTAGGGTTGGTTAGGTTCGGTCATATATCTACGTTAATTTTAACTCCAATAAAACAAATTGACCTCATACATAGAGAAAAGGGTTGCTTTATCATTTCATAAGAAAAAAATTATAGTAAATATAATAATTCAGGAAAACTTGGCTTATTAGGCAAATCGGGCCTTGAATAGTAGGCTGAGAAGTGAGTTCTGGCTACTAGGTACGACATATACATATATATATATATATATATATATATATATATATATACATATATATATATATATATATATATATATATATATATATATATATATATATATATGTATATATATATGTATATATATATGTATATATATATATGTATATATATATATGTCGTACCTAGTAGCCAGAACGCACTTCTCAGCCTACTATGCAAGGCCCGATTTGCCTAAAAAGCCAAGTTTTCCTGAATTTATATATTTTCTCTTATTTTTTTCTTATGAAATGATAAAGCTACCCATTTCATTGTGTATGAGGTAATTTTTTTTTATTGGAGTTAAAATTATGGTAGATATATGACCGAACCTAACCAACCCTACCTAACCTAACCTAACCTATCTTTATAGGTTAGGTTAGGTTAGGTAGCCGAAAAAGTTAGGTTAGGTTAGGTTAGGTAGGTTAGGTAGTCAAAAACCCATTAATTCATGAAAACTTGGCTTATTAGGCAAATCGGGCCTTGCATATTAGGCTGAGAAGTGCGTTCTGGCTACTAGGTACGACATATATATATATATATATATATATATATATATATATATATATATATATATATATATATATATATATATATATATATATATATATATATATATATATATATATATATATATATGTCGTACCTAATAGCCAGAACGCACTTCTCAGCCTACTATTCAAGGCCCGATTTGCCTAATAAGCCAAGTTTTCATGAATTAATGTTTTTTCGTCTACCTAACCTACCTAACCTAACCTAACCTAGCTTTTTTTGGCTACCTAACCTAACCTTACATATAAATATAGGTTAGGTTAGGTTAGGTAGGGTTGGTTAGGTTCGGTCATATATCTACGTTAATTTTAACTCCAATAAAAAAAAATTGACCTCATACATAGAGAAAAGGGTTGCTTTATCACTTCATAAGAAAAAAATTATAGTAAATATATTAATTCAGGAAAACTTGGCTTATTAGGCAAATCGGGCCTTGAATAGTAGGCTGAGAAGTGAGTTCTGGCTACTAGGTACGACATATATATATATATATATATATATATATATATATATATATATATATATATATATATATATATATATATATATATATATATATATATATATATGTTGTACCTAGTAGCCAGAACGTCGTACTAAGTACGACATATATATATATATATATATATATATATATATATATATATATATATATATATATATATATATATATATATATATATATATATGTCGTACCTAGTAGCCAGAACGCACTTCTCGGCCTACTATTCAAGGCCCGATTTGCCTAATAAGCCAAGTTTTCCTGAATTAATATATTTTCTCTAATTTTTTTCTTATGAAATGATAAAGCTACCCATTTCATTATGTATGAGGTCAATTTTTTTTTATTGGAGTTAAAATTAACGTAGATATATGACCGAACCTAACCAACCCTACCTAACCTAACCTAACCTATCTTTATAGGTTAGGTTGTGTTAGGTAGCCGAAAAAGTTAGGTTAGGTTAGGTTAGGTAGGTTAGATAGTCGAAAAACAATTAATTCATGAAAACTTAGCTTATTAGGCAAATCGGGCCTTGCATAGTAGGCTGAGAAGTGAGTTCTGGCTACTAGGTACGACATATATATATATATATATATATATATATATATATATATATATATGTTGTAGCCAGAACGTCGTACTCGGCCTGCTATGCAAGGCCCGATTTGCCTAATAAGCCAAGTTTTCCTGAATTAATATATTTTCTCAAATTTTTTTCTTATGAAATGATAAAGCTACCCATTTCATTATGTATGAGGTCAATTTTTTTTATTGGAGTTGAAATTAACGTAGATATATGACCGAACCTAATCAACCCTACCTAAGCTAACCAAACCTATCTTTATAGGTTAGGTTAGGTAGCCGAAAAAGTTAGGTTAGGTTAGGTTAGGTAGGTTAGGTAGTCGAAAAAACATTAATTCATGAAAACGTGGCTTATTAGGCAAATCGGGCCTTGCATAGTAGGCCGAGAAGTGCGTTCTGGCTACTAGGTATGACATATATATATATATATATATATATATATATATATATATATATATATATATATATATATATATATATATATATATATATATATATATTGTGACGATAATCTCTTTCAAGAGAGATTGAGCCTGCTCTTCCCTATATCATTCACGTCATTCTACAAGTACAAGATGCTACATTCAAGATACGTCCACCAGTAGCACAAAACGTTTTGACCAAGAAGCAAAGCGTACCTTGCACCACCCGTCACGCCGGCTCACCGCCCGTCGTCAACGAGCTAACTACCCATTCTCCGCCTGCCTGCTCCTGATTGGCTGGTGTATCGCTGACAGCACACCTGCACCTACACTCACGCCCTCTATCTGAGTCGACGTCTGGGCCAGCTCAAGCTGTCTTCCTCAGAATATTCCTGTGCTCTTAGAAGTTGACATCTCTCTCTGGTATACTAAGCCCTGGCTGTCGTATACTAAGGGAGGTGGCAGCTATAGCCAATATTCTCAGCACCTGATTATTATTACATTGCACATTATTTTATTGTAGAGTAAATTTTCATATCTAGTAATTATTCATGTTGTTTTGTTTGTTGACTTGTTTTGAATTTTACGTAAGCCAAGGGATTATCTTTGTTCATATTTTGTTTTCTAAAGTAATTAAAATTTCATTGTTTATATTTTGTGTTTTGCGTGTCTTCCCATTACCTTACCACAGACAAACAGGCAAGCAGTCTCTTTTTTTTTTGTAAGTGTGACCAGGCATTGACACCTGCCATTGGAGGACTGCCGAACATCAACACTCCAACACTTTACCGTCACATTTCATGGGGGCCTGTCCGGGAGCTTCACTCAGGTACTATACCAGAACGTAAATTTGTGGTAAGCGTACTTGGCTTTGGTACAGTTGCTTTTCACTATTTTCAATATTAAATTTTTTTTTCATATGGTGCTGTTTGTATTGTGCATTCTGAGAGTAGCATATGGTGAGTGTGAGACAACTTTGGATTACGTGGTGACTGTAGGCCTCAGTCATTCTCTTAATTAGTCATCTCTCCCTCCGTGTTATGACTCGTGTTTACCACCTTTTGTCCCTAGGATATTTCTCATATTTTCGGCAGATCATCATATTGGTACCCTGGTACTTTGGTCTGTCCCCGGGTCAAGAGCACCTAATCTTCTGCAATCCGACTGTAGGAGGATAAAGAGGGCCATAGTTCCTCTAGCCTGAACTTTGTTGCTGAATTGGGACCTCAGCAGCAGTTCTCGTCACCAGTTGACACCTCGCATCCCTACACGTCGATCAGAAATGATGATATTTACTTAGGTAGGGATTTAGCTTTCTCTTTTCAGAGCACAAAAGTTCGCTAATTCTGTAAGTATCATATTTCATTTCAGTGGGAAAAACTTGCTTATGTCCTACAGAGACTCGGCAAGGTATGCCTACATTTTTGGGCTACCTAATTCACTTTTGAGGCAATTAACTGTTTCATTTGTTTTAGAAACTCAGTTTCGCTTACTTAGTAGGATTTTCTTGCCCTTATCCTCTTACATTGAGTACCGGGTACAAGATTTCCTGCGATCTTGATTTATTAATCATTTACCATCTTGAAATTAACATTAATTGTTAACGATTCCACAGGATAGGTACCAGTTGCCACGTTGTCCTGTTTCTGACATTCACCATATCACAACAGTATATTCGTTGTACATATATTTGCTAATTTCACCATGTTTCGTCTCCAAGCTTTCCGTGCAGATCCAGCAGGTGAAATAGGGAACTTAAGTCGTGCCAAGAGGACCGAATTACAAACTCTTGCACATGAGTATCAACTAGATGTTCCCCATGGAGCCAACAAAAATGAATTACATAACCTGTTACTGGATCATCTCTTAGAGGAAGGTAAGATTAACTCTGAAACTCACGAAACTTACTCTATTGCAGATAAACCTGATTTGTCAGCTATGATACTCAAACTAGAACTTGCCAAGATCGAGCGAGAGCAACAAAGGGAAGCCCTCGAACAACAAAAAGAAGCCATACAACTAAAAGAACGAGAAGCTGCCTTGAGGAAAGAAGAACAAGAACGTGAGATTCCAATACTCCGTGAGCGTGAGCGAGTACAGCTTGAAGCAAATCAACGCCACCTGGAGATGCAACGCGAGCATGACAAACAGCAAGCTGCTATGGTTATAGAATGTCGTCAACAAGAACTCGCGTTGGAAACTACACACCTCGCTCAACGCCAGCAAGCTACCGCCAGTCTTCCAGTAATTTTCAATATCTCCCATGGAAGTAAGTTAATGCCACCATTCGTAGAGAGAGAGGTCGACGTATTTTTTTCCACCTTTGAGACCCTTGCTAATCAACTTAGCTGGCCTGCCGACCAATGGGCTACCCTTCTCAGAGTACATCTCACAGGTAGAGCTGAGTTACTCTCAGTACTTTGGCGTCTGAGAATGACTACCAGACCCTGAAGCAAGCAGTGTTGGACGCCTACCTTCTCTCCACCGAAAGCTACCGACGAAAATTCCGTGACCACCTAAAGGCAAGTACCACCACCTTTCTAGAATTTGCTAATACCAAAAGGAGATATTTTATGAAATGGCTGGAAGCAGCACATGTCTCTACCTTTGCAGAACTCGTCAACCTCATGCTAGTTGAAGAATTCTTGAGGCGTGTGCCTCCTCCTGTCCGTTTATATTTAGCAGATAAAGAGGAGACCGACTACCTAAAATGTGCTAAGTCGGCTGACACCAGAACCACCTTCCAGTAAGAAGTCTTGGTACAGTTACGAGAAAGTGAGTACTGATCAAGCTAACTCGCAATTGTACTGTAAGTATTGTAGACTCTATGGACATACCATAGATAAATGTGGTAAGTCTCAATACAAAGGTAGTACTGAATCCACTAAACCCAAACAGACTCCTCCTAAGTCCGGTAAGCCTGTGATGAATGTTGGTGATCATGTTAATGATCTTTCTCTCTTCAGTAAACACCTGTATCCTGGAACTGTCTCTACCAACGGTTCAGATCCGGAGGGACGTTTCAAACTGAAGATCTTGAGGGACACAGCGGCTCTTCAATCAATTATTTTGAAATCAGCTGTGCCCAATATCGCCTACACCGGGGAAACCGTCATCATCACTGACCTCACTGCTACCACTCCTTATCCACTCGCCAGAGTCCACCTGGATTGTCCCTTCGTGACCGGTGAAGTCCAAGTCGCCATCAGGGAAAAGCCTTTTCCCATGCCTGGAGTGCAACTTCTCCTGGGCAACGACTTGGCAGAAGACCTGCAACCGACCAACCTGATAGTCATGGACAAACCCCAGGTGTGTACCTCTGTAATGGATAATCCCATCTTTGAGTATGTTCCAGCAAAGGTTCAGGAGAGTGATGAAGTTTCTCCTCCGGTTTTGGTGACCACCCGTGCACAAGCTGCACGACCACAGCCAGCTAACTCTACTGCTACCGCTGTCCCTCAAGACCCTCAGAAACTACCCCCGAATCTTACCACGTTGGAGTTCCGTAAGTTACAGAGGGAAGATCTTACCTTAACACCATTATTCTTCCAGGCTGAGACTCAACCTGACAGTATACCTGGGTTCTTCCTAGAGAACGAGTTGCTCTACCGCAGATATAGACCCAGTAAACTGAATGAGGAGGACGATTGGGCCAACGTCGAACAACAAGTGATTCCTGCCAGCCTGTGGACCACTATTCTACACCTGGCCCACGGAGCACTTTCGCACTACGGTTTTAACAAAACCTACCACGGAATCCGTCAAGACTACTACTGGCCAGGTATGGTAAATAGCGTCAAACAGTACGTCAAACAGTGTCATACATGTCAGATGGCAGGTAAACCGAACATCTCTATCCCCAGAGCACCACTAACACCCATCCAGGTGCCTGCGGAACCTTTCCACAGACTTATTATAGACTGTGAGTCCTTTACCTCGGACCAGTTCTGGCAACGCCTATATCTTAACCATCCTGTGTCCTACCACCAGATTCCCCATAGCAGTTCCAGTAAAGAACATTACGGCTGCGACTGTGGTGAAACACTTATTGAAGATCTTCACCCAGTATGGATTTCCAAGGGAGGTTCAGAGTGACTGTGGCACCAACTTCACCAGTGATCTCTTCAAGAGGACACTGGAAGAGTTCAACATCACACAGGTATTGTCCAGCCCCTATCATCCTGCTTCACAGGGTTCTCTTGAGCGTAGTCATCAGACTATTAAAGCACTCCTAAAGAAGTTTTGCAATGAAACCTCTAAGGATTGGGATAAACAACTTGACCTCATTATGTGTATTTTTAGAAGTCTTCCCAATGAGTCTCTAGGAGTATCTCCTTATGAGATGCTCTATGGACGTAAGTGCCGTACTCCTCTGAAAGCTTTTAAAGTCTCTCTACGTGATGCCACCTTCAGTGAGCATCAGAATGTGCCCCAGTTTCTCCAAATCCTACAACACATTCTAGAGAGGGTGCATAACTTTGCTAAGGATAATCTATTGAAAGCCCAGGAGAGGATGAAGACTCATTACGACCAGAACAGCAAAGTAAGGAAATTTAAACCGGGAGACTTCGTGTTGGCCTATTTCCCTATCCCAGGTTCTCCCTTGCAAAACAGGTTTTCAGGACCCTACCGCATCAAGGAGTGCAGAAACAACCACAACTACGTTCTAGAGACTCCAGATAGGCGGCGGAAGACCCAGTTGTGCCACGTCAACCTCCTGAAGCTATATAACGGTACTCCTCCACCTGTGTTAGTAGCATATTCTACCTTTAAAGGTCCATACATCCACAGTGAGACCTTCCCTGCTTCTCCTCCGGAAAGCACTGACACTGAGTCAGCGCTTTCCAATTCAGAAATCCTAACTGATCTTCATAACTATTTTCAGGACAATAATAGTGCACCTCTCATCAAAATCTTCAAGGAACATCAGGAGTTGTTCCGAGATGATCCACAGGAGTGTAATGTAACTCAGCAGCACGACATCCAACTGCTCCCCGACACCCGGCCGATTCGTCAACCATTCTACCGAATCAGCCCTAGCAAGAAGGAAGTCATGCGTGCTGAGGTACAGTACCTCCTGGATCATGGACTTGCCACCCCTTGTGAGTCCCCCTGGGCCTCACCCTGTATCTTGGTGCCAAAACCCCAAGATAAGGTTAGATTGTGTACCGACTATCGGAAATTGAATAATGTGACTGTCAAGGATGCATACCCCTTACCTAGGATAGATGACATCCTTGATGCCATTGGTAATGCCCTGTACTTGTCCCAAGTGGACTTGCTCAAGGGGTATTACTAAGTGTGTTTAACAGAGCGAGACAAAGAAATATCTGCCTTTATCACTTCCTTTGGACTTTTCAGGTACGAACGCCTTCCCTTTGGACTATGTAATGCCCCGGCCACCTTTCAGAAAGCTGTCAACCGCGTCATCCAGGGCTTGGATAACACCTACGGCTATTTGGATGATATCGTTGTAGCATCCAACACCTGGAGCGAACATCTGCTCCAGCTGCAACGATTGTTCGCCAAGCTCCTGACAGCCGGCCTCACCATCAACCTGGGCAAGTCCACCTTTGCCAAAGGTAAAGTGCGTTATCTGGGTCATGTAATAGGGAGTGGCAGCCTAGCTCCGTTAAACATACACACTCAAGCCATCAAACATTATCCACAGCCTACCACCAGGAAGCAGCTCCTGCGCTTCCTTGGTCTTGCCTCCTACTACCGTAGGTTTGTGAAGAATTTTAGTACGGTAGCAACACCATTAATCACTTTAACCAGTCCCAAGCAACGGTATAATTGGACCATTCAGGAAACCGTTGCTTTCGAACAACTCAAATTCCTGCTCTGTTCTAATCCTATTCTCGCCGCACCAGATATCACCAAGCCTTTCATCCTCCATGTCGACGCCAGTGGTACCGGCATCAGGGGTGTCCTGATGCAGCAACGAGGCGAGGAGGTTCTACCTGTTAGCTACTACAGCTACAAGTTGAAACCCCACCAGAAGAATTACAGCACTATCGAGAAGGAGCTACTCTCCATCGTCCTGAATCTACAGCACTTTGCTCCATACCTACAAGATTCTCGGTATACCACCATCTACTCAGACCACAATCCTCTCCGCTTCTTGCATCAAGCCCAATTCAATAATCAACGTCTTCTACGAGGGGCTTTATATCTACAAGATTTTCATCTGGAGATCTTCTACATCAAGGGTTCTGACAACATCATAGCCGACGCCCTCTCCAGAGTCTATGAAGTAGAGGCAGCTCCACCTATCACTCTACCACATGAAGACGTAACTTCTTCCGGAACCGCAGGCTTCGGGGGAGAGTTGTGACGATAATCTCTTTCAAGAGAGATTGAGCCTGCTCTTCCCTATATCATTCACGTCATTCTACAAGTACAAGATGCTACATTCAAGATACGTCCACCAGTAGCACAAAACGTTTTGACCAGGAAGCAAAGCGTACCTTGCACCACCCATCATGCCGGCTCACCGCCCGTCGTCAACGAGCTAACTACCCATTCTCAGCCTGCCTGCTCCTGATTGGCTGGTGTATCGCCGACAGCACACCTGCACCTGCACTCACGCCCTCTACCTGAGTCGACGTCTGGACCAGCTCAAGCCGTCCTCCTCAGAATATTCCTGTGCTCTTAGAAGTTGACATCTCTCTCTGGTATACTAATCCCTGGCTGTCGTATACTAAGGGAGGTGGCAGTTATAGCCAATATTCTCAGCACCTGATTATTATTGCATTGCACATTATTTTATTGTAGAGTAAATTTTCATATCTAGTAATTATTCATGTTGTTTTGTTTGTTGACTTGATTTGAATTTTACGTAAGCCAAGGGATTGTCTTTGTTCATATTTTGTTTTCTAAAGTAATTAAAATTTCATTGTTTATATTTTGTGTTTTGCGTGTCTTCCCATTACCTTACCACAGACAAACAGGCAAGCAGTCTCTTTTTTTTGTAAGTGTGACCAGGCATTGACACCTGCCATTGGAGGACTGCCGAACATCAACACTCCAACACTTTATCGTCACAATATATATATATATATATATATATATATATATATATATATATATATATATATATATATATATATATATATATATTTATATATATATAAATATATTTTGATGGAAAAAAAGAAGTGTAGGTGTTTGGCAGTCCTCCTAATGGCTGGTTTCAATGCCAATCACATTTACAAAAAAAAAGTTGACTGCTTGGCTGTTGCTTCCAAGCTTGTAGTAAAGAGGCACCCTTCTTGAGCCCGGATGGACACATGTATAAGCAAGAAGATGGGGTCGCCATGGGTTCTCCCCTAGGTGTCCTGTTTGCAAACTTCTACATGGGTACCATCGAGCAAAAAGTCTTAGTCGACATGAACTTGAAACCGGCCATATACTGCAGGTATGTTGACGACATTTTTACACAGGTACCTGATGTCAGACATCTGCAGGAGCTGAAGGAGGCATTTGACCAGAATTCTGTGTTGCGTTTCACTTACGAGATGGAGAAGGATGGGAAGCTGCCCTTTCTAGATGTAACAGTCATGGAAAGGAGCGGAGTTTACCACACTGCAGTCTACACTAAGGAAACAAACATAGGAATGTGCCTGAATGCCAACAGTGACTGCCCGGACAGGTACAAGAGGAGTGTTGTTAAAGCTTATGTCGACCGTGCCCTCAGCCACAGCTCAGAATGGAAGCAAGTCGATGAAGAACTCTGTAGGGTAAGGCAGGTCCTAGTCAACAACGGCTTCTCCAATGGTTTCGTGGAAGACATCATAAGAAGGAAAGTGAAACGCCATGCAACCTCTGAAGAGACAACTAACACAACACCTATACCCCCTATTAGACTACTTTACAGGAACTTCTTTTCCACAGCCCATAAAACGGAGGAAAGGGTCCTGAAAGATATTGTCAGTAGAAACGTTATCCCTACAGACAAAAATCAGAAGATACAACTGACGATTCACTATAAAACCAGAAAAACGGCCAGCCTACTCTTGAGAAACTCTCCAGACACAAAGCAGAACGCTTTAAAAGAGACCAACGTCGTCTATGCCTTCAAATGCCCTCTTGGGGACTGTAAGCCTCAAAAAACCCAGTATATAGGCAAGACAACAACATCTCTTTCCAGGCGTTTAACGATGCATAAGCAACAGGGCTCCATTAAGGAACATATAATCTCTTCCCACAAACAAACCATCACCAGAGAAATCTTAGCAAACAACACAGAAATCATCGATAGATACAGCGATAGCAGGTGGCTTGACGTCTGCGAGGCACTACACATCAAGAAGTCAACACCAGCAATCAACAGCCAATTAATGCACAACTATATTCTATCCACTTCAAGACTCCGCTCCAATATAGCAGCATCAAGAAATATGGACCAATAGGCTTTCTACAATTACTTCCATTCAATACCCATTGTTTCGTGTTCTGTCTTGTTTTTGAATTTAATACCCATTCAATACCCATTGTTTCGTGTTCTGTCTTGTGTTTGAATTTAATACCCATTCAATACTCATTGTTTCGTGTTCTGTCTTGTGTTTGAATTTAATACCCATTCAATACCCATTGTTTCGTGTTCTGTCTTGTGTTTGAATTTAATACCCATTCAATACCTATTGTTGAAAGTTTGGTTTCACCTCATCCACCTCACCCAAATGTAGATATAAACTCGAAGATGTGTAAGCTCTATTCAGTTTCAGTTGTGTGTTTGTAAACTAAAGTCTTTGAAAATGTAATAAGTTTTACGAAACGCGCTCAAGTGTCGCGTCAGACTAGAAATAAAAATGAATTTTGGAGAATTACCATCAACAGTGAAAAGAAACGTAACAAAGAGAAAATTCGTGTTATAATTATTAATCTTACTTTTTCGGTCATATTTAATAATATATATATATATATATATATATATATATATATATATATATATATATATATATATATATATATATATATATATATATATATATATATATATATATATATATATAAATAAATATATACTAACGTGTACATGAGTAACTGCTCTCTGTACGTCTGCGCGCCGGTGTCGCCGGCAGGTTATAAATTGCTAGTCTTGGGGTTGGTGAAGTCAGTTGGTCGCCGCCGCAGCGACGAGCAGTCTGTTGTCCGGTCGTCATCAATGACTACGGTGAGCTAATGTAGAATTGTACCCAACATTCTTTTGTACTGAGTACACGAGAAGGAGGATGCACGCACACACACATATATATACATCTACTTATCTGAAAGCAGTGGGCGCTGACACTAACTACGATATTTCAGAAGGACCATTCAATGCATATATCATCCAAGGGGCCAATTATATTTGTATAAAACTCCCGATTTGCTCCTTGGGAGATGTTGGGTTTTGTTTAGTGTTTAAAGTCTATAAACCTCCGGAAGTTTAATAAGACCATAATACAATACTTAACTAACTACATACACACAGTTTATATTCAAGTGACCTCATTATTCAAGTTTATATTCAAGTGACCTCAAGTGACACTGTTCGCTGAATATATTACATTGAATGGGGTGCAGTATTTTGTTTCTTCCTTGTAAATTAGACAGCTTAGTGCACCAATGATCATCTGTGGCCAGATCATCACATGATAATTCTTACCAACTTGGAAAGCTTTACGTATTATTCCGGAGCTTAAGCACACAAGATCAGACCTTCCCATGCGACCTTTCTTGGAAAATGTGCCCCCCCTCACCAGGATTATCGCATCCAGGCATGGAGACCTCATTTTCAGAATGACAACTGCTTTGGAGAAGGTGCAACACCGGGCAACAAAAATCATACCAGAGCTTAGTCATCTCTCGTATCAGGAATGGTTGAGGGTCACTGAGCTAACAACACCACAGACAAGGCACGACAGGGCGGATCTCATATAAACCTTCAAAAAATTAAAAATATAGATGATGTCGATCTCGACACTTTCTTCCAAAGGTTAGATGTAACACGAACGAGGAGCAACGGGTTCAAGCTCAACAAACCACAATGTTGGACAGAAAACAGGAGATGCTTTTTCACCTATAGGGTTTCACACTTACATCAATATCACTTTTGTCCGGTCGAGATGGTCGAGTGGTTAAGGGATCCTGTACATCAGTTGCAGAGTGCTTCTGGCAGTTTGGGTTCGAGTCACTTCTGGGGTGTGAGTTTCCAGTTGCATATATGCCTGGAGACCGTTCAGGCTTGTTCGCACCCATAGGGTTGTAAATCAGTGGAACCACCTACCCGCCGAAGCCGTAAACGCCAAAACTCTGCTGGGTTTTAAAATACAGATAGAAAAGGTCATCCGGCCATATGGATGGGGGGACCTTTGACAAGCCGCCAGCTTCCTGTCTTCGTCGAGGGCACTAGTATTAGTGGCCCTCAGGTAAATTCAGGTAAATTTAGGTAAATCGGTGCTGTCGGGTTTCACGAAAAAAAGGTGTCGAGCGGAGCCGTCAAGAAAAGCAAAACGGCTCCGACTTGTCACACTTTATGCTATTTACTGCTGCTACTACTGATATCATTACCACTGCTGTCACTGATATCATTACTGCTGCTACTACTGATATCATTACTGCTGTTGCCACTGATATCATTACTGCTACTACCACTGATATCATTACTGCTGTTGCCACTGATATCATTACTGCTGTTGCCACTGATATCATTACTGCTGTTGCCACTGATATCATTACTGCTGTTGCCACTGATATCATTACCACTGATATCATTACTGCTACTACTACTGATATCAATACCACTACTACCACTGATATCATTACTGCTGCTACTACTAATATCATTACCACTACTACCACTGATATCATTACCACTGCTACCACTGATATCATTATCGCTGCTACCACTAATATCATTACCGCTGCTACCACTGATATCATTATCACTTACATTAATATCACTAACATTAGTTTCACTTACATCAATATCACTGACATTAGTACCATTTACATTAATATCACTGACATCAGTACCACTTACATCAATATCACTGACATCAGTGCCACAAACAATAATAACACTGACATCAGTACTACTTACCACAACACCGCAGACATTAGCACAATTTATAGTACCACTGACATTACCACCGCTGATAGCTCTACCAGGGACATCACATCCACTGATCACATTGGTATGTGGACTACTTTCCTTCCCGGGTTCATCATTTCCATCAGGAGTCCTGATATTTCTTCGCCCCGTGAACTTGGTATTATTGAAGAAGCCGAATGTAGACAAGTATTCCTTTGACGTCGTGATACCGTAGAATTATAGTTAACCAGTAAGCTATATAGTCCGCTTCTGCGTTCATTAAAAGCAATGGACACAGATGTGTTAGTGAATTAAGTAGGTGAAGTGAATTGTTAGTGTCAAACTCATAATATAAAGTATAGTGAGAGCAATATATATATATATATATATATATATATATATATATATATATATATATATATATATATATATATATATATATATATATATATATATATATATATATATATATATATATATGTCGTACCTAGTAGCCAGAACGCACTTCTCAGCCTACTATGCAAGGCCCAATTTGCCTAATAAGCCAAGTTTTCTTGAATTAATTGTTTTTCGACTACCTAACCTACCTAACCTAACCTAACTTTTTCAGCTGCATAACCTAACCTATAAAGATAGGTTAGGTTAGGTTAGGTAGGGTTGGTTAGGTTCGGTCATATATCTACGTTAATTTTAACTCCAAAAAAAAAAAAATTGACCTTATACATAATGAAATGGTTAGTTTTATCATTTCATAAGAAAAAAATTTGAGAAAATATAATATTTCAGGAAAATTTGGTTTATTAGGCAAATCGGGCCTTGCATAGTAGGCCAAAAAGTGCATTCTGGCTACTAGGTACGACATATATATATATATATATATATATATATATATATATATATATATATATATATATATATATATATATATATGTTCTAGGCTCATTGAAACAACAAGGGACCCGAGAGCTGCAATGATTTCTTTTCCAGCGCCTCAGTGTGGCGATACAGAGGGGAAATGCGCACTGCATCCAGGGTTCCTGCCCGCCATCTGAGGAGCTGGAGGAACTCGACAACCTATGATAACCATCTTTGTAACCCATATGTAACTCCTTTTTTGTAACAAAGTTCAAATAAAGTAAATATATATGTGTACATACAAAAGAATGGGGGTGGTAGGAGAAGATAATATTAGTGTTCAGTGAGAAACCACAAGGTCTCCTCTGAATACTTTTTATGTTCTTCTCCGAGGCTATGGGTCCCCCACATTGGCACCAGAGGTGGTACCCTCACAAACTATTTAAAAATATATATATATATATATATATATATATATATATATATATATATATATATATATATATATATATATATATATATATATGTCGTACCTAGTAGCCAGAACTCACTTCTCAGCCTACTATGCAAGGCCCAATTTGCCTAATAAGCCTAGTTTTCATGAATTTATGTTTTTTCGACAACCTAACCTACCTAACCTAACCTAACCTAACGTTTTCGGCTACCTAACCTAACCTAACCTATAAAGATAGGTTAGGTTAGGTTAGGTAGGGTTGGTTAGGTTCGGTCATATATCTACGTTAATTTTAACTCCAATAAAAAAAAATTGACCTCATACTTCATGAAATGGGTAGCTTTATCATTTCATAAGAAAAAAATTAGAGAAAATATATTAATTCAGTAAAACTTGGCTTATTAGGCAAATCGGGCCTCGCATAGTAGGCTGAGAAGTGAGTTCTGGCTATTAGGTACGACATATATATATATATATATATATATATATATATATATATATATATATATATATATATATATATATATATATATATATATATATATATATATATATATATATATATATATATATATTATTAAATTTGACCGAAAACGTAAGATTAATAATTCTAACACGAATTTTCTCAATATTTCTTATGTTTCTTTTCACTGTCGATGGTAATTGAAAAATCAATTCTCCAAAATTCATTTTTATTTCTAGTCTGATGCGACACTTGAACGCGTTTTGTAATAACTTATTACATTTTCAAAGACTTTAGTTTACACACACAACTATAACCTGCAAACACTAAACAGAGTTCTAATATGCTATAATTTAAACAGCTTTCATCTTATATACCCGCATTTGGGTGAGGTGATATGTTACAACAGTTTTGGATGAGGGAAACAAAACTTTCAACACAAGATAGAACACGAAACAAAGGGTATAAATTGGGTAAATTAAAGGGAAAAATGGAAGTAACTGCAAAGGGCCTATTGGCCTATATTTTTTGATGATTCTATATTGGTGCAGAATCATGAAGTGAGTAGAATATAGTTGTGCATTAACTGGCTGTTGATTGCTGGTGTTGACTTTATGATGTGTTGTGCCTCACAGATGTCGAGCCTCCTGCTATCGCTGTATCTATCGATGATTTCCTTGTTGTTTGTTAAGATTTCTCTGGTGATGGTCTGGTTGTGAGAAGAGATTATATGTTGCTTGATTGAGCCCTGTTGATTATGCATTGTTAATCGCCTGAAAAGAGACGTTGTTGTCTTGCCTATATACTGAGTTCTTTGGGGCTTACAGTTCCCAAGTAGGCATTTGAAGGCATAGACGACGTTGGTTTCCTTTAAAGCGTTCTGCTTTGTGTCTGGAGAGTTTTTCATGAGTAGATTGGCCGTTTTTTTTTTGGTTTTATAGTAAATCGCCAATTGTATTTTCTAATTTTTTGTTTGTAGGGTTAACATTCCTATCAACAATACCTTTCAGGACCTTTTCCTCCGTTTCATGAGCTGTTGAAAAGAAGATCCTGTAAAATAGTCTAATAGGGGGTACATGTGTTGTGTTAGTTGACTCTTCAGAGGTTGCATGGCATTTCACCTTCCTCTTTATGATGTCTTCAACAAAACCATTGGAGAAGCCGTTGTTGACTAGGACCTGCCTTAACCTACATAGTTCTTCATCGACTTGCTTTCATCCTGAGCTGTGGCTGAGAGCACGGTCGACGTAAGCGTTGACAACACTCCTCTTGTATCTTTTCAGTTTCATATATGCCTGGGGACCATTCAGGCTTGTTCGCATATATATATATATATATATATATATATATATATATATATATATATATATATATATATATATATATATATATATATATATATATATATATATATATATATATATATATATATATATATATATATATATATATGCGAACAAGCCTGAATGGTCCCCAGGCATATATGAAACTGAAAACTCCACACCCCAGAAGTGACTCGAACCCATACTGCCAGGAGCACTATGCAACTAGTGTACAGGTGACCTTAACCACTCGACTATCAGTGACCGTACAAAAGATGATGGTAGCTGACGCTGTTTGCTCATTATCCCGACGGCACTTTGATGGTGCCGTCGGTACAGCAACACATGCTGTAATCTCCAAAAGTTCTTCGCTGATTACTTTGATTATTAGAAACAGCGTCCTCTGGTGCTCATAAGAGCAACACACGCTATACTAACTATATTATGATTTCCAATTGCATTGATAAATTGAATTTTCATAGATTTCGATTTATTTTCATTTTGATTTAATTATTTTGTGTGACATTGCATTGGAACTGAGCTGTGTTGTTTCACATACCGTTCATTTCATAAGTGTAAGTATAGATGCCACACCTGTGACAGGTAAAGACCATTCTTTAAAAAAAAAAAAAAACAGCGCCATCTGTTGCACGTAAGAGCAACTCATGCTATACTAAATATGTTACGATTCAATTTCAGTGTTTCCGATTGCATTGATAAATTGAATTTTCATTGATTTGTATTTATTTTCATTTTGATTTAAGTATTTTGTGTGACATTGTGTCGGAGTTAAGCTGTGTTGTTTACCACACCGTTCGTTTAGTGAGTATAGTTTATTTTTTTATTTTTTCATTGTTTTAATATTTTTTTAACAGTTTTTCTTAGATTTCAGTGATGGGAATATCAGATCATTTGATGTTCCAATTTTCTGATGGGAACATCAGATCATTTAAGAATGCATCGGAAGAGGGAGTGGGAAATGGTGGAAAGGACGAGGGGACGGCAGTGGGGGATGGCGAGGAGGATGAGGGGACAGGGGAGGGGAAATAAACTCTATGAGGAGAGAAAACAAGAGCTGGAATTCAGGAAGTTCTGGGAAAAAATATTCAGGATAAACCCGGAAGAAAATTTAAATTTTTGCCCAATTAATGAAAGGGAAATTACAACTCAAGTCGATAACAGAGCTGCAGGACTACTCCCGACGCAAACAATAGACCTTAACAACATACGCGATGACTGCCTCCTTATGAAACACATAACCATTGCGGAGGTCCATAAAACAATTATGGGTTTCATGAACAAGGCGCCGGGCAACAGCAAAATAAATAAGATAGTATTATCCAACCTACCAGTGATTGCACTCCATCAATACACATGTATCTTAAATGCAGCTCTTGCATCTGGACTATTCCCCACATACTTCAAGAATGCCACAATATGATTAATCCCCAAGCCAGGTAAACCCCCAACCCAAATTGAAAACTACAGGCCAATTTCCCTCCTCGAAGTACCAGGTAAAATATTCGAAAAAATTATCAATCAGAGACTTGTGAAGTACATGGAAGAGGAAGGGAAGTATAACACCAGGCAGCATGGGTTTAGACACAGCAGAGGGGGGGGACCCGTACAGCTATAGCCCTGATCTACGAGCATATAGCCAATGCAGTGTCGAAAAAAGATCAGTGTAATATAGTGCTGAGGGACGTCTCGAAAGCCTTCGACAAAGTGTGGCACACAGGCCTAAAATATAAGATATCTGAACTAGGGCTTCCTGAGAGATTTACTGCTACTCTCTGCAGCTTTATAGACAATAGAACTGCTAGGCTTAATATCGGCAGCTACTTGGGTGACGTAACAGAACTGAAAAGTGGAGTACCACAAGGAAGCTGCCTCTCCCCCACTCTATTCAACATATATACAGCTGACCTACCCCAACCCCAACATGGAGAATACATCACATACGCTGACGATGTCACCCAAATAATATGCCAACCGGGCCCATCAAAGCCGCTACTAGCCGACAAAACCAAGGCGGCAATTGAACTTATAAACAACTTTGAGAAGCAATGGAAAATTAGCACCAACAAACCAAAGTTCCAGATAATACACATTGCGAAAAGAAACCCGGACCCCATCATCCTTGACAACCAGCCGATCCAATATGCGGAGGTAGGCAGAATACTGGGACTTATGATAAATAGAACAGGGATACAAATTCATGTAAGGGACCGACTAAACAAAGCCAAAGCAGCATTAGGAAAACTGAGAAGATTCCGGAGCCTCAGTACTAACATTCAGATCCACCTATATAACGCTCTAGTTCGGCCGCATCTGGAATATCCCCCAGTACCACTACACACCATAAAGAGAACTAACATGCAGAAACTGCAAGCAGTACAAAATAAGGCGCTAAGGAGAGCAGCAATACACCGTCCACCATATGATCAGACAATCCAGGAGCTCCATGAACTCCTGAACATACAGCCACTAAACATCAGACTGCAGCACCAAGCCATCAGGGTGTGGAACACCATCGAAATGTTAGAGAACCCAATGTTTGAAAGATTACTCTAAGATGAGACGCCCCGCTCCCACAGCTGGTGGCCCAAGAGCCTCGATTCTCTGGACGAAAACCCCGCCCCACAGTATATAATCCCCAGATGAGTTATATATGTGTATATATGAACAGTTCATATATGTGTATGTATGAACAACTGTATAAATAATACGTATGTATGAACAACTCGATAAATAATAATAATAAAATAAAGAGCCTTAAACAGAATAACATATATTCCGATGTGGAAGCATCGGAGTGTGTATATATGAATGCTACACAGTATTCATCTATGGACATCCATATATGGTGAAACACATGTGAAGAACCTCTCACACACTCACAGCTCCCTGACATGAGGGAGCCTGCTTAGCTTAGCTGCCAACACCCACACATCGTGTCAGCAAGGCGGACAGCCCGCCTGCTTTCATACCTCTCACTGTATTTCCCACTTCTATACTTCCCTTCACCTATGCCTCTCCTTCCTCTTTACTCCCCAAAAAAAAAAAAAAAAAAAAAAGGGGAGGGGGTAATGGTGCGGTGGACGAGGGGACGGGGAAGATGGGGGCGAGAGGACAGGGGAATGGAGAATCGTGGGAATTACAAGGGGACAGGGGGAGTGGGGGATGGTAGGGAGGATGAGGGAACGGTGGAGCGGGGAATGGTTAGGAGGACCCGAGGATGGTTGAATGGAAAATGGTGGGGAGGACAAAGGGACGGGGAGGGGGGAATGGTGGGCAGGACGAGGGGACGTGGGCGTGGGGAATGGTTGGGAGGACGAGGGGACGTGGATGTGGGGAATGGTTGGGAGGACGAGGGGACAAGGGAGTGATAGCCGAGGATAGTGATAGGAGCTACGCAACTGGGAAGTGGTTCAAATAGCTTCGGCTACCACTTCCTTATGTCCGGCCGTGATGGTCAAGCGGATTAAGGCGCCCTGTAGTTACCAGTTGCGTTGCTCCTGGGAGTATGGGTTCGAGTCACTTCTGGGGTGTGAGTTTTCATTCGCATATAGTCCTGGGGACCATTCAGGCTTGTTCGCATTTGTGTTCCTCATGTGTGCCCCAAAGAATGAGGTGATTTGATAAAATGCTATGCCCATGATTACCATCCGAGTGCCGGCGGGGAAGTGGTTCAAATAGCTTCGGCTATAACTTCCTTATGTCCGGTCGTGATGGTCAAGCGGATTAAGGCGTCCTGTAGATACCAGTTGCGTTGCTCCTGGGAGTATGGGTTCGAGTCACTTCTGGGGTGTGAGTTTTCATTCATATATATATATATATATATATATATATATATATATATATATATATATATATATATATATATATATATATATATATATATATATATATATATATATATATATATATATATATAGTGAAACTATCGCGCCGTTTGCCCTCGTTATTCATAAAGTACATTCTATTTCTGTACATTTTGAGGAATTATGTATCCATATGAGTAGTAACCATTAAAAGGGTAACAGATGAAAAGGTATTCCAGAAAGTGTTATTGGTTCTGAGAAATATTTAGATTTTCTCTGAGGACGAAAGTGATGTCTTAAAGAACAAGCTGTTACATGACACTTAACATAGATTTTTGGTCATTAAACAGAACCCAAGTACGTTCAGGAATTCCATATAAATGATTATACTGTTTGACAGAACCACCGTCATGTAGAGGCGATTAACAAACCATAAACTGGTGACCACGGACTGCTCAAAATCGTGAGGCTGACGAGAGGTGGAGCGTTAGTGAGAGAAATACCTGGTGAGATCGGGGAGAGTATCCAGGTGAGCGTGGTAGTGGGATGGTACTGTGTTGAGAAGACCCTTCTCAAGGTGGTTGATAGTTCCAGATCTCCTTATGGGATGGCTTCCTGATGGCCATTGTCGTCCAGAAACAGACGCTAGGAGACGGAGACCAGCGGTGGTGTGATGTTGCAGACCTGCAGGGAAGGTGGTATCCCTGTGACCAAGCCCTACCAGACCACGTCCCACTGAGAGCAAGATAGTTCTGTGGAGGGTGGGCCAGACCTCTTGGGGAGATGTTACCCCCGTCCCCACCCCCCCCCAAAAAAAAAAAAACAGACCACGCACCGCTCCGTTTAATACTCCTTAAAACCTTCGGAAATCTTGACTCTGTAAACAACTCCGTGAAAGGGAATTCATTTGTATACAAGTTATGTACAATAATACAAACTTTTCAAGATGTTAAAAAAGAAAGAATTTGCAGATCTGTTCCCTGTACAAAAACAGATCACACTTGAGGATTTTTGTGCTGCGTAATTAAATATGATTAACAAATATTTGTTACTCAAGAATAAATACAAAGAAAAAGTAACCCTGGCTATAAAGAACAGCAACGGTCAGCTGATGCCATAAACACATCATCCGGCCCTCACCGCGATGTATCAAGTGTAAAACATGTCCAGTCTTATCGTCGCCCTTACATCAACTGGAAACAACAACATCCCTGCCTTGCCAAATTGTAAACATTGATACACCACTGTGACGCGTCTCCCAAAACTATCCCTCTTGGGGAGGAGAAAACCTTCACGCATACTGCACGTACCATGAGGAATAAGACAGTAAACCAGACAATACAGGATTCCTCAGCTGGTGTAATCCAAAATGTCATGATGCTACAGTGCCTGGCCTGGTGCCTGGCCTGGTGCCCACACCTACACTTGAAGCTGCCTGGCCTGGTGCCCACACCTACACTTGAAGCTGCCTGGCCTGGTGCCCACACCTACACTTGAAGCTGTCTGGCCTGGTGCCCACACCTACACTTGAAGCTGTCTGGCCTGGTGCCCACACCTACACTTGAAGCTGCCTGGCCTGGTGCCCACACCTACACTTGAAGCTGCCTGGCCTGGTGCCCACACCTACACTTGACGCTGCCTGGCCTGGTGCCCACACCTACACTTGAAGCTGCCTGGCCTGGTGCCCACACCTACACTTGAAGCTGCTTGGCCTGGTGCCCACACCTACACCTGAAGCTGCCTGGCCTGGTGCCCACACCTACACTTGAAGCTGCCTGGCCTGGTGCCCACACCTACACTACAAGCTGCCTCGCCTGGTGCCCACACCTACACTTGAAGCTACCTGGCCTGGTGCCCACACCTACACCTGAAGCTGCCTGGCCTGGTGCCCACACTTACACTTGAAGCTGCCTGGCCTGGTGCCCACACCTACACCTGAAGCTGTCTGGCCTGGTGCCCACACCTACACTTGAAGCTGTCTGGCCTGGTGCCCACACCTACACTTGAAGCTGCCTGGCCTGGTGCCCACACCTACACTTGAAGCTGCCTGGCCTGGTGCCCACACCTACACTTGAAGCTGCCTGGCCTGGTGCCCACACCTACACCTGAAGCTGCCTGGCCTGGTGCCCACACCTACACTTGAAGCTGCCTGGCCTGGTGCCCACACCTACACTTGAAGCTGCCTGGTCTGGTGCCCACACCTACACTTGAAGCTGCCTGGCCTGGTGCCCACACCTACACCTGAAGCTGCCTGGACTGGTGCCCACACCTACACTTGAAGCTGCCTGGCCTGGTGCCCACACCTACACTAGAAGCTGCCTCGCCTGGTGCCCACACCTACACTTGAAGCTACCTGGCCTGGTGCCCACACCTACACCTGAAGCTGCCTGGCCTGGTGCCCACACTTACACTTGAAGCTGCCTGGCCTGGTGCCCACACCTACACCTGAAGCTGCCTGGCCTGGTGCCCACATCTACACCTGAAGATGCCTGGCCTGGTGCCCACACCTACACCTGAAGCTGTCTGGCCTGGTGCCCACACCTACACCTGAAGCTGCCTGGCCTGGTGCCCACACCTACACCTGAAGCTGCCTGGCCTGGTGCCCACACCTACACTAAAAGCTGCCTGGCCTGGTGCCCACACCTACACTTGAAGCTGCCTGGCCTGGTGCCCACACCTACACTTGAAGCTGCCTGGCCTGGTGCCCACACCTACACTTGAAGCTGCCTGGCCTGATGCCCACACCTACACTTGAAGCTGCCTGGCCTGGTGCCCACACCTACACTTGAAGCTGCCTGGCCTGGTGCCCACACCTACACTTGAAGCTGCCTGACCTGGTGCCCACACCTACACTTGAAGCTGCCTGGCCTGGTGCCCACACCTACACTAGAAGCTGCCTCGCCTGGTGCCCACACCTACACTTGAAGCTGCCTGGCCTGGTGCCCACACCTACACTTGAAGCTGCCTGGCCTGGTGCCCACATCTACACTTGAAGCTGCCTGGCCTGGTGCCCACACCTACACTTGAAGCTGCCTGGCCTGGTGCCCACACCTACACCTGAAGCTGCCTGGCCTGGTGCCCACACCTACACTTGAAGCTGCCTGGCCTGGTGCCCACACCTACACTTGAAGCTGCCTGGCCTGGTGCCCACACCTACACTTGAAGCTGCCTGGCCTGGTGCCCACACCTACACTTGAAGCTGCCTGGCCTGGTGCCCACACCTACACCTGAAGCTGCCTGGCCTGGTGCCCACACCTACACTTGAAGCTGCCTGGCCTGGTGCCCACACCTACACTTGAAGCTGCCTGGCCTGGTGCCCACACCTACACTTGAAGCTGCCTGGCCTGGTGCCCACACCTACACCTGAAGCTGCCTGGCCTGGTGCCCACACCTACACTTGAAGCTGCCTGGCCTGGTGCCCACACCTACACTAGAAGCTGCCTCGCCTGGTGCCCACACCTACACTTGAAGCTACCTGGCCTGGTGCCCACACCTACACCTGAAGCTGCCTGGCCTGGTGCCCACACTTACACTTGAAGCTGCCTGGCCTGGTGCCCACACCTACACCTGAAGCTGTCTGGCCTGGTGCCCACACCTACACTTGAAGCTGTCTGGCCTGGTGCCCACACCTACACTTGAAGCTGCCTGGCCTGGTGTCCACACCTACACTTGAAGCTGCCTGGCCTGGTGCCCACACCTACACCTGAAGCTGCCTGGCCTGGTGCCCACACCTACACCTGAAGCTGCCTGGCCTGGTGCCCACATCTACACCTGAAGTTGCCTGGCCTGGTGCCCGACACCTACACCTGAAGCTGTCTGGCCTGGTGCCCACACCTACACCTGAAGCTGCCTGGCCTGGTGCCCACACCTACACCTGAAGCTGCCTGGCCTGGTAGCCCACACCTACACTAGAAGCTGCCTGGCCTGGTGCCCACACCTACACTTGAAGCTGCCTGGCCTGGTGCCCACACCTACACTTGAAGCTGCCTGGCCTGGTGCCCACACCTACACTTGAAGCTGCCTGGCCTGGTGCCCACACCTACACTTGAAGCTGCCTGGCCTGGTGCCCACACCTACACCTGAAGCTGCCTGGCCTGGTGCCCACACCTACACTTGAAGCTGCCTGGCCTGGTGCCCACACCTACACTTGAAGCTGCCTGGCCTGGTGCCCACACCTACACTTGAAGCTGCCTGGCCTGGTGCCCACACCTACACTAGAAGCTGCCTCGGCCTGGTGCCCACACCTACACTTGAAGCTGCCTGGCCTGGTGCCCACACCTACACTTGAAGCTGCCTGGCCTGGTGCCCACACCTACACTTGAAGCTGCCTGGCCTGGTGCCCACACCTACACTTGAAGCTGCCTGGCCTGGTGCCCACACCTACACCTGAAGCTGCCTGGCCTGGTGCCCACACCTACACTTGAAGCTGCCTGGCCTGGTGCCCACACCTACACTTGAAGCTGCCTGGCCTGGTGCCCACACCTACACTTGAAGCTGCCTGGCCTGGTGCCCACACCTACACTTGAAGCTGCCTGGCCTGGTGCCCACACCTACACCTGAAGCTGCCTGGCCTGGTGCCCACACCTACACTTGAAGCTGCCTGGCCTGGTGCCCACACCTACACTTGAAGCTGCCTGGCCTGGTGCCCACACCTACACTTGAAGCTGCCTGGCCTGGTGCCCACACCTACACCTGAAGCTGCCTGGCCTGGTGCCCACACCTACACTTGAAGCTGCCTGGCCTGGTGCCCACACCTACACTAGAAGCTGCCTCGCCTGGTGCCCACACCTACACTTGAAGCTACCTGGCCTGGTGCCCACACCTACACCTGAAGCTGCCTGGCCTGGTGCCCACACTTACACTTGAAGCTGCCTGGCCTGGTGCCCACACCTACACCTGAAGCTGTCTGGCCTGGTGCCCACACCTACACTTGAAGCTGTCTGGCCTGGTGCCCACACCTACACTTGAAGCTGCCTGGCCTGGTGTCCACACCTACACTTGAAGCTGCCTGGCCTGGTGCCCACACCTACACCTGAAGCTGCCTGGCCTGGTGCCCACACCTACACCTGAAGCTGCCTGGCCTGGTGCCCACATCTACACCTGAAGTTGCCTGGCCTGGTGCCCACACCTACACCTGAAGCTGTCTGGCCTGGTGCCCACACCTACACCTGAAGCTGCCTGGCCTGGTGCCCACACCTACACCTGAAGCTGCCTGGCCTGGTGCCCACACCTACACTAGAAGCTGCCTGGCCTGGTGCCCACACCTACACTTGAAGCTGCCTGGCCTGGTGCCCACACCTACACTTGAAGCTGCCTGGCCTGGTGCCCACACCTACACTTGAAGCTGCCTGGCCTGGTGCCCACACCTACACTTGAAGCTGCCTGGCCTGGTGCCCACACCTACACCTGAAGCTGCCTGGCCTGGTGCCCACACCTACACTTGAAGCTGCCTGGCCTGGTGCCCACACCTACACTTGAAGCTGCCTGGCCTGGTGCCCACACCTACACTTGAAGCTGCCTGGCCTGGTGCCCACACCTACACTTGAAGCTGCCTCGCCTGGTGCCCACACCTACACTTGAAGCTGCCTGGCCTGGTGCCCACACCTACACTTGAAGCTGCCTGGCCTGGTGCCCACACCTACACTTGAAGCTGCCTGGCCTGGTGCCCACACCTACACTTGAAGCTGCCTGGCCTGGTGCCCACACCTACACCTGAAGCTGCCTGGCCTGGTGCCCACACCTACACTTGAAGCTGCCTGGCCTGGTGACCACACCTACACCTGAAGCTGCCTGGCCTGGTGCCCACACCTACACTTGAAGCTGCCTGGCCTGGTGCCCACACCTACACTTGAAGCTGCCTGGCCTGGTGCCCACACCTACACCTGAAGCTGCCTGGCCTGGTGCCCACACCTACACCTGAAGCTGCCTGGCCTGGTGCCCACACCTACACCTGAAGCTGCCTAGCCTGGTGCCCACATCTACACCTGAAGTTGCCTGGCCTGGTGCCCACACCTACACCTGAAGCTGTCTGGCCTGGTGCCCACACCTACACCTGAAGCTGCCTGGCCTGGTGCCCACACCTACACTTGAAGCTGCCTGGCCTGGTGCCCACACCTACACTTGAAGCTGCCTGGCCTGGTGCCCACACCTACACCTGAAGCTGCCTGGCCTGGTGCCCACACCTACTCCTGAAGCTGCCTGGCCTGGTGCCCACACCTACACCTGAAGCTGCCTGGCCTGGTGCCCACATCTACACCTGAAGTTGCCTGGCCTGGTGCCCACACCTACACTTGAAGCTGCCTGGCCTGGTGCCCACACCTACACCTGAAGCTGCCTGGCCTGGTGCCCACACCTACACTTGAAGCTGCCTGGCCTGGTGCCCACACCTACACTTGAAGCTGCCTGGCCTGGTGCCCACACCTACACTTGAAGCTGCCTGGCCTGGTGCCCACACCTACACCTGAAGCTGCCTGGCCTGGTGCCCACACCTACACTTGAAGCTGCCTGGCCTGGTGCCCACACCTACACTAGAAGCTGCCTCGCCTGGTGCCCACACCTACACTTGAAGCTACCTGGCCTGGTGCCCACACCTACACCTGAAGCTGCCTGGCCTGGTGCCCACACTTACACTTGAAGCTGCCTGGCCTGGTGCCCACACCTACACCTGAAGCTGTCTGGCCTGGTGCCCACACCTACACTTGAAGCTGTCTGGCCTGGTGCCCACACCTACACTTGAAGCTGCCTGGCCTGGTGTCCACACCTACACTTGAAGCTGCCTGGCCTGGTGCCCACACCTACACCTGAAGCTGCCTGGCCTGGTGCCCACACCTACACCTGAAGCTGCCTGGCCTGGTGCCCACATCTACACCTGAAGTTGCCTGGCCTGGTGCCCACACCTACACCTGAAGCTGTCTGGCCTGGTGCCCACACCTACACCTGAAGCTGCCTGGCCTGGTGCCCACACCTACACCTGAAGCTGCCTGGCCTGGTGCCCACACCTACACTAGAAGCTGCCTGGCCTGGTGCCCACACCTACACTTGAAGCTGCCTGGCCTGGTGCCCACACCTACACTTGAAGCTGCCTGGCCTGGTGCCCACACCTACACTTGAAGCTGCCTGGCCTGGTGCCCACACCTACACTTGAAGCTGCCGGGCCTGGTGCCCACACCTACACCTGAAGCTGCCTGGCCTGGTGCCCACACCTACACTTGAAGCTGCCTGGCCTGGTGCCCACACCTACACTTGAAGCTGCCTGGCCTGGTGCCCACACCTACACTTGAAGCTGCCTGGCCTGGTGCCCACACCTACACTTGAAGCTGCCTCGCCTGGTGCCCACACCTACACTTGAAGCTGCCTGGCCTGGTGCCCACACCTACACTTGAAGCTGCCTGGCCTGGTGCCCACACCTACACTTGAAGCTGCCTGGCCTGGTGCCCACACCTACACTTGAAGCTGCCTGGCCTGGTGCCCACACCTACACCTGAAGCTGCCTGGCCTGGTGCCCACACCTACACTTGAAGCTGCCTGGCCTGGTGACCACACCTACACTTGAAGCTGCCTGGCCTGGTGCCCACACCTACACTTGAAGCTGCCTGGCCTGGTGCCCACACCTACACTTGAAGCTGCCTGGCCTGGTGCCCACACCTACACCTGAAGCTGCCTGGCCTGGTGCCCACACCTACACCTGAAGCTGCCTGGCCTGGTGCCCACACCTACACCTGAAGCTGCCTAGCCTGGTGCCCACATCTACACCTGAAGTTGCCTGGCCTGGTGCCCACACCTACACCTGAAGCTGTCTGGCCTGGTGCCCACACCTACACCTGAAGCTGCCTGGCCTGGTGCCCACACCTACACTTGAAGCTGCCTGGCCTGGTGCCCACACCTACATTTGAAGCTGCCTGGCCTGGTGCCCACACCTACACCTGAAGCTGCCTGGCCTGGTGCCCACACCTACTCCTGAAGCTGCCTGGCCTGGTGCCCACACCTACACCTGAAGCTGCCTGGCCTGGTGCCCACATATACACCTGAAGTTGCCTGGCCTGGTGCCCACACCTACACCTGAAGCTGTCTGGCCTGGTGCCCACACCTACACCTGAAGCTGCCTGGCCTGGTGCCCACACCTACACCTGAAGCTGCCTGGCCTGGTGCCCACACCTACACTTGAAGCTGCCTGGCCTGGTGCCCACACCTAAACTTGAAGCTGCCTGGCCTGGTGCCCACACCTACACCTGAAGGTGCCTGGCCTGGTGCCCACACCTACACTTGAAGCTGTCTGGCCTGGTGCCCACATCTACTGTTGAAGCTGCCTGGCCTGGTGCCACACCTACGCTTGAATCAGTCTGGCCTGGTGCCCACATCTACTGTTGAAGCTGCCTGGCCTGGTGCCCACACCTACACTTGAAGCTGTCTGGCCTGGTGCCCACACTTACACTGGCAGCTACCTGGCCTAGTGCCCACACCTACACTTGAAGCTGTCTGGCCTGGTGCCCACACCTACACTTGAAGCCGCCTGGCCTGGTGCCCACACCTACACTTGAAGCCGCCTGGCCTGGTGCCCATTCCTACACTTCACTGGAAGTTGTGTAAATGTAAACTTTGATGGACATGCAAATTACATTGTAAATGTCAATCACTCCTCATTTTCCTAATGAAAATGTCGTCCTTTATAAACATTTGTGTACAATAAATTACATTTATCTTTAAAAATAAATTCAACAAATTCTAACAAACAGAAAGAAAAGGCATAATCATTTTTTCTTTATAATTGTTTTCTCTATATTTCTAATATAAAGGCTGGTGAGAGCATCAGTTTGAACCAAGAGGAGGATTCAAACCTGCACACGTGGTACTCCCAAGCACACGCCTTTAACCCCTTAACCACGACATGCTCAAAAGGAATGCAACCTGGGATTCAAGTGAATCCTTTAGGGGTCCTGAGGCTTCCATTGAAGCCAATCAGGGTTTCAGATATTGTCTCCCCCCCCCCCCCCCATGCACTCTGGCTGTGGTCCAGGAGTTGTACCTCAAACACTTCTTTTCAAATTCACAAAGAAAGCACAATAACGTGATGTATCAATTAGAAAATCAGTAGGAACCATGAGGTGGATTCCAACCTGCTCACTTGTTACCCCCAAACACACACCATAGACCACTTAACCACTGGTGTTATCCTAGACTCATAATTACTAGTTAATCTCTAGTGAATAAAATCATATGTTTCACTTAATTACAAAGATATCATACGAATTACAATCTTGCTTAACAGAGCCACCTTCATGGAGAAGCAATCATCAAAGCATCAATTGGCGGCCGCTTACCGTTCTAAAATGGTGTGGATGTGGATGTGTGGGATAACAGCGAGAGAAATATCTCTGGAGCTCGGCGTGAGCCTCACCACAGTATACCGGTGGATCCGGCGGTGGCAGAGGGAAGGTACTGTGAGAAGACGACCCTATGGTGGTGGGTGGTTCCCGACCTGCTGGGCAGACGGTACCCAGGTGACCTCAGCTGGACCAACACAGCCCTACGGATCATCTGTTTGGGACACGTGCACCCTCCAGGCTTACTCTAACCCCGTATATGCCAGTTATTCCGTGTGATGATGTTAGTTTTTATAATATGTTTCAATAGTAATATGGTGTAAGTCCTCCAATAGCAAGTGAAAACCAATTATATATATTTAAACCCTTGGGTATATATGAACCTGGTAAACACAGATTCACAGCCAACAACGGAGACAAGCGTAAGAGAGCTAATAACATTATTTAGGAACAATTCTGTTGAGTGCTTGAGTGTTTGTCCCACTGA